>NW_020523530.1:0-46576 GCF_003368295.1 Carassius auratus
ATTAAAACCCTGTTCACACAAACATCACCAGGCAAAGCCTTGATTCACCCGACACTTTGGAGATACACTTGGCCAGCCCCATGCTCCCTTTCTTTAATTACTCTCTGGATTACATTATATGCTAATGACTTTCTCTCTCCCACCCCCACCGCTTTCATTCTCTGTCCTCTCTTTTTATTAAGCTCACACACAGACACACATTCGTGCTCAATAATGTCCGTCATGCAGTGGGTGGTTGAGGTGTTGTTGAGAGCCACTCTTTCCTCCTTCACTCCTCTTTAACACCATCCGCCTCTTTCATCTCTCTCCAAGCCTAAGTATAAATATTATCTGTGTCTGGATGGGGTAATGGTCCTATCAAGTATGTGAAGAGAGCCCGAGGATGGACCAGTGCACATCAAATCATTAGTCATTTTTAGTGGCTGGCATATCCACGTAGTTTAACATTGATTTATGGCACATGAGCTGCTTTGATCGAAATCCAATGACACACACACACACACACACACACACAAAGGATGAAGGCTAAACTGCACAGAATTTAAGTATGAAATACTATGCTTCATTTTGGCAAATCGTAATGATATGTATCATTTGACAGACCTTAGGAAATTGATTAAGGTTTTCTTATAAACATTGAAAAAACACCCCCTAAGACAGACCCCTGTATAAAAAGTAGATTTTAGAATTCATAATATAATTTATCATGAAATTTGTGAATTACATATGTATTATATATATCAATATTATAAATATATGATTTATAAACTGTGTGTGTGTGTGTGTGTGTGTGTGTGTGTGTGTGTGTGTGTGTGCGTGTGTGTGTGTACTCTTTTTAACAGTATTCTGACAAATAAATGCAGTTCTGAGTTTTGAAGTAAATGAGAGTTTCTTTCAAAAACATAAAAAATATTTGCAGACTCCAAACTTTTAGACTGTAGTTTATAGGCTAATTAGTTCAGCATGCTTTATTTAGTGGCCCCAAAAATATACTTTTGCAACAATTAAATCACATTAAGTCAAATATATATATTCATTCCATTAGATAAAATGTCCAACAAACCAAGCTGCATCTGCAAACAAATTAGGAAGTTTTGTTTTTTTTTTTTCAAAAATTTTTACCTACAGGCCATTTGGTAGACAATTGGTTCGCACACGAAAAACTGTACCCGTGCTATTTTCTTTAACATAAATGCAATTTATTGGGTTTTAAGTGTGACTTAAATGTCTAAATACATTTTGGGGCCTTTGTCTCTGGCTGCAAACCTTGATCCTAAAGAAAAGGACAGAGAGAAAATGCCTTTGTCACATTTACTGTTCAGTCCAATTCATACAGTATACTGTAAGCTCCTGCAAAGGTCATTTAGCAGAGAATGTCATGTCGGAGAGCTCATATGGCTTGAACATTTGGGAGGAGTGCTTGCATTTGACATTCAGAAGGAGAAAAATAGCCAATGAAACGGCCAGGCAAAAAGAAATGCCTTGGTGTAAAGTACTGACCTAATGTTTACGACTCGCTACAAATCCCAAAGGTGCCATTTAAAAAGCAACACTGGAGGATTCAGTGTACTCCTAAAGGCTTTTTTCATTACGATAGAAGAAAAGAATACCTCATTGCATTCTGGTGATAGCAAAGTCATCCGCTTGACCCTTAGGCTAATAAACATTGTCTCGCTGTGGTCACTTTTTACTCCTGACTTAATAATCAAGAAAACAAAACACAGAGTGATATGAAGAAAATAAATAATATTTTTCCTGAAGGTTTGGGGAATAAAGGGATGTAATTATCTTAATTGATCTCATGAAGTTCCTCCATTATAATTCACATAGCAAACTGTGCTTTGAAAAACAAGTAAAACAACCTTTTGTTGCTGAGCTTAGATCACGGAAAGCTCAGATTCTTTGGGATTTTTGCAAGGCTCTTAGGAAATACAAATGTCTAATTGCCAATACTGCTCTTACATTCATTATACTGTAGCTTAAAAGGGGGTCACAGAATCAATCAGCCCTGGTTCTCCACAACCAAGGACAAGTTGCACACTCATTGATTATGTAAAGTTATATAGGATCGAATCTTTACTTAGTGCTGGTTTGGTGCTTATCTAGCTGGTGAAGCAGGTTGACTCATTAGACTGTAGCTGACCCATGTTAAGACTGTGACATTTAAAAAGCCAATTAATGAATTCATTAATGCTCATCAGTGTTAATGCAATGATCCAGTTTGATTCATTTGGAAAGATTCGTAATTGCTTCCAAAAATATGGTCACCTAAATGTAACAGAGACAATTTCCAGTATTATTATTGAAATATTGACAAAATAATAATGAGCAATGAACCAATAAAACTAACAATAACAAATACTTATACATTCTGAATAATAATAATAGTAATAATAATACACATCTTTAGGATAATTAATAACCATCTTTAAATTAAGATGGGTCATATTGTTATACATTATATAAAAACATTGCCCAAATGGATGAACACAATTATGAATAATACAGAATTCAACATTTTCAACAGCTTAAACTTTCTTAATTTAAAGGGCGCATTTGTTT
The DNA here is from genome assembly GCF_003368295.1 of Carassius auratus. NCBI lineage: Eukaryota > Metazoa > Chordata > Actinopteri > Cypriniformes > Cyprinidae > Carassius > Carassius auratus. The sequence continues at coordinate 2,563 of NW_020523530.1, forward strand.
CCTCAGTCTTGCATGCAATCTGGGACAGCTTCTGTAATGCATGATTAATATGATGTTAATTATAATTGCTTATTAAAATTCATAATCAATAAATTACATTTTTAGGTGATCGATTCAGTTCTATCATCATAGAACTATAAGGAAGATATTCTGTAAAACAACGTGTCCAAAAGTACAGAATTTTCCATTTTCTATCCCTATAATTTAGTTCTCAGCAATTAAGTCAACAGTAAAGTGTCGTGCACAGAAAGTCAATGTGACACTGATCTTGTGTCCCTCAGAAAGCAAGAGAAAGTGAGAGAGATGTTGAGACTGTGAGTTTGAAAGAAGTAGAGTGTATAAGCAAAAGAATTACTGTACAGCCTGAGTCCAGAGTGCTTATCTCATTGATTTACAGTGTGTGAAGAACAGAATGGAGGCAGGAGAGCAAAGACTATAAATAGAGCTGTAGGCCCTCCCTTGGGCCACAAGGTTTGTTTGCTTCTCCACCTCCTCCTCCCGATGACCTCAGTTCTTTGCATTTCATTATTCAATAAGTAAAGCTGTAGCCCAGGTGGACTGAACCCCACCTTTCATTCTCTGCTTCAGCAGACTTAAGGCCACATGTGAACCTCCCAGCATGCAGCTGACTGGCATTCCTCCTGGAAGCCCACGGTCACAGGTTAAAGCACTCTGGGTTGCAGGAACGGCAGTTGACACTCACAATGGGACTTTCAGGTGAAAAACAAGTAAAACAAGTAGTAAAGGCTAAATTAAATGTTTAATGTGTTAGTTTTAGTGTGTTTCAGTATTCAATCTTGGGGTGAAACTATTATAGTGCTCTGCTAAAGTCCTATGCTCCTCATATCCTCAGCAAAGGCGTTCATAAAAATATTGTTGCTAAACTGCATCTATAAAAAATTTTATGCAAGCATGTTATACTTATGTAAGCAGGGAAAAGATGTTTACATCATCCTTCAGACATCTAATATGCTTATTTGGCACTCAAGTAACATTTCTTTATATTATCAATTTTGAAAACTTTCAAACTCAATATTTTGTTGAAAACCATGGTATATTTATTTCAGGATTCTCTAATGAAAACACATTTCAAAAGAACAGTATTTATTGGAAAGAGAAATGTTTTATACAAATGCAAAAGGCTTTATTGACATTTCCTATTAACTGAATTCATCCTTGCTGAATAAAATTATTAATTAAAAAAATAAATCTTACTGACCCTAACTTTTGAATGAGTGTAGGCCTAAATAAAACACTCAAGGTAGGCCTAAATAAAATACACAAACACACACACATCTGAGATTTAGATGTAGGGAAGTAGAATTACTGTCTGTTTTGTTTCTTTTTTTCTTTTCTTTTCTTTTTTTTGTCTCAGTTTCTTGGAAACAACACAAGAAAGTCTGAAGTCTTTCTTAAACAGAGACATTACTGAAAGAAATGCGATAAATCAACAGGCCTAAAGCACTCAAAGACTTAAAAAGCAGATTAAATAATTTTAGAATTTAGCGTTTCATTCCCTCAGGTGCAAACTTTGCTGCTTGTTCATCCCTATACAACCTCACACTGAACTGGTTTGAGAAAGAGGCATAAATGGGATTTTATTGACCCCTAAGTGGAAATAATCATGATGGGTAAAGCATCATTTACTTAAATGTAATGACTGGTTGGAAATTCCCCTACTTATTTTTTCAAAGTAATTGAAAAAGGGATGTTGGTTGATTTGCGCCACTATTAACTGCTTTAAGGCCGAACATAACCCTTGCATGCATAATGTACTGGCTTTAAGATATCATTCTAGTCCAGATGTTTACACTAAATGCTTGTCTTAACACAGCCCTGTGATAAATGTCTCCCTGCAGTATCAGCTAATCTCTTTGAAAACAAATAAATAATTTATAATTTAAAGTCTAAATTCAAAAAAGCTGCTTAGAGATGTAAATAACCGGTTAAGCTGTGCAATGGAAGTCAAATTCTGTCCTTAAAAACAACAAAACCACATTTGCACAATAATCACAAACATGTTCTGCTTTAGTGACTCATGTTTACCTTTGTGTTTGTATTTGGAGTGGCCAAGTCTATTAAAAACAGTTACATTGTCCATTCTCCCTTCCCCAGACATTATCTTTCCCAGTGACAACACACTGACAGTCTGTTCCACTCGAAAGATCAAACAGCCATCGGTGTGTGCCAAGAGTCCTGCCAGCCAATAAAATAAGTCTATTTTAACATTTCATCCTCATCTTAGCCAAAACACAACTTTCTCTTCATGCAGTGTGCACTCTGCTTCAAACCATGTAACACATTTGGGATTTAATCCATTTCTATGTGCTTTTTTTTATTCTGTTGCTAAAACATGGAGGCGAATGTTCTTTAACTACCGGCCACTAAACTGATCCAAGTTTTGGAGATCAGACGGTGGACGTCCTACACATACAGTCTTTATACAGTACATCCACCTGCTTTTTACATTAAATCTGCCTGGGGAAAACAACTTGTAGTAGAAATTCCTAGTGAAATTTGGGGAAACAGATGTTCCAATAATGCAAGACATTGTCTCATTCAGGTTAAAGTGCTTCGAAGTGAAAATTAAATACAATATTTCCAGAAGTGTCTTCATTGTATGACAAATGTAAGTTTTTAGACTCCAGCCTGTCTCACTGCTATGTCTTGTGAACCCAAATTAAGAGTTTCTGGAAAAAAAAAAGTTTTCTATACGTTTGACATTCCTATTGAACCAGATTACATATTAATTATATTTGGAGTTTCCAAAACATTTTTGTGACTTAGGGTTCTTAGGGTTAAGAAATCGGTAAAATATTCCATGTGACATCAGGGGTTCAACTGTCATTTTACGAAGTTACAAGAATACTTTTTGTGAGCAAAGAAAACAAAAATAACGATTAATAATTTTTTCAAAATTCAGCAAGGAGAAGAATTTTAAAATTCTGTCTGAAGCCCAGATGCCACTTAGACTATTTTACTGATGTCCTTGCTACATTTCTGGGCCTTGGAACATTTCAGTTGCGTTGCTGTCTATGGAGAGTCAGAGAGCTCTCGGATTTCATCGAAAATATTTTAATTTGTGTTCCGAAGACAGGTTTGGAACAAACATTTTTGGGTGAAATAAGAAAATGCTTTTTTGGCCTTAAAACACAAACACACACACACACACACACACACACACACACACACACACACACACACACACACACACAAAAACATTGATTTTCAAAGTCATTGGATGCTAGTAAGTATCCCACAAAAAATTAAGATTTGTCCTTATTTTCACATCTTTATCATTTCAAAACCTTCTGTCTCTCATTGTTTCAAGAACTTTGTCTTATGAGGAAAAACAGATAATATAAGGAATATCTATTTGGGTGAATACAATGCAATGGCACATCATCGTAATTCACTTTAGCATTGAGTCCTAACTAGACATGTTAAGATTCTAGCAACGAATAAGTTGTCTGTCCACACCTACGAGATGCAACAAAATAAATCACACATTACAGCCAAACTAAAAAGCATGTGTGTAGGTTTGATGCAAAACAAATATATCTTTACAACATTAAAGTCACAGTGGCTGCCTTAATTCTTATGTTAAAATAGCTTAAATATAAGGATGCAGTAATATTACAATTCTGGCCATCAACAATAATCCAATAATTATTTACTGGACATGTTATGGGCATTAACCAATAAAAGATTTTTTAAAAATCTAAATAAAATAAAGTTTTAAATAAAATTAAAACTTTTCATTTTAAAAGCTGCAGGTAAAACATTATAATATACACTATGAAAAAAAAGGATAAGAACAATAAGCAATAAATATTATCTTTAAGCATTTGAAATGGTATGAATATATTGTGCATTTCTTATAAAAAATGTGTACACTTCTAAAATGAAAATGATCAGTGAAAGTTAGTATACAGTATATTCACCAACATATGTCCATTCATCTACAGTACTTTAGTGCTCTGGAGAAGTAAGTCAGGTTTGGAAAGAAAAGAGGACGTAAATTATGACAGAATTGTCCTTCTTGATAAAATCACCTTATTTAATTCCTTAACGAGAAGCACCAATTTGGAGCTCTAACATGTTAGCAAATGATACTGAGTTTCCACTGAGCATCATGAAGGTTCAGACCATGTTGAGAATTACAGATTTGGTCAGGGTGCTCCAGATTTGGTGACATGTTAGTGGATAATTTCCAACTTTCCACTATCCATTTTCAAACCTTGAAATAGCAACTTCTGATAGCTTTCCCATATCTGTACACAAACCATCCTTTCCCAAAGGGCAATGGAACAAACTCACATTTTCCATTCAGCTGAACCATATTCAAATGGTGTCACTGCTTCACTGGTATTCACTGCTTCAAAGTTGACCTCCTTCTGTGCTCAGACTCACCATAATCATCCCTGACCTTTGCTACTAAATTAATAATGCTCTACTTCCACACTATGAATTACAATTGTATTTGCACATGGCTTGCTTTGTGCAAACTAATCCTATCTAATATTAAACTCACTGGTGTAATTTGTCCTAGCAGGTGTACAGTGGTACAGTATGACACCAAATCAGTGATGTAAACTTGCTAAAACATGGTTTAAAGACAACCAAACATATAATCTCATAACATATGCATTTAACCATCCTCACTCTCCCACAAATGCATACACAGTTTTGGCAGTAAATTATTTTTGGCCCACATTTCAGTAAATCACACAATAACGTACAACTAAAAAAAAAAACAAAAAAAAAAAACAAGCTAATACCAATTAAATAAATATTACTGTTATCATACCAAAACTTTTACAAAGGGAACACTTAAACAATTAAGAAATGTGACTTTCCATTTTGGTTTCCATTCAAACATTAAAAAACATATTATAAATTATAAAAATTCATATTATATTTCATACCATTCACATAAAAAAGAAAAATCATTATTTTAATGTCATTAATTTACTCATTCAGAGGTTATTGAATAAAGTTGCTCACCAAGGCTGCATTTATTTGATCAATTTTACAGTAAAAACAGTAATATTGTGAAATATAATTTATTCAATATTTAAATAAATCATAACAATAATGTATATATTTATATAATTTATATTATATATAAATATATTAAATATACATATATGGACATTTTCTTAAATGTATACATGCAAATATTAATTAAACAAAAACTTTTATTTTTGATACGATACATCATGATTAATCATTTGATAGCACTTTATATATACATTCAACAGAGAGGCCTACATTTTTATTGCTGTTTTCATGTTAAATGTACAGAATGACAGGTTGGATGCCACAGACTTTTTCAAGAATAGAAAGGAAATATTTAAATTATTTATTAATAAACTAGTGTTTTCCGAGTCAGTGTTGCAAAGATGAAGTTGCCGATCCTAACTCGTTCATCTCATCGTTGGACATGCATTTACAGAGAAATACATTTTTATGGATTACATAATGAAAGAGTTTTTATTTTGAATTTGAATTATTTTATTTGAAAGTGGTAATTAAAACATTCTATAGATACTGTATATTTATTTACCATGTCTATTCGCTGAGTTTCAGTTCATTTTTGTGAGAGACGGCAGAAAGCGCATTTTGTTTGTTTTCTTTATAAATTACAAAAGCATAACATTCTGTTGATATTGTGAGTGCACACATATAAAAGTAGACCCTTTGCAGTTCCAAATGATGTGTAACTCTTACCTTAATGAGCAAAAATTACGGCGTATTTGAAGTTTCCATTGTTAATAAAAAATGCAAGTGATCGCACTGACATCTTCATGTTCTGCAAAGCGTGCCTTAGCTTCTACTCACCGCACAAATTCGCCTAATAGCACACATATTAGGTTAAATGTTTAAATGTAATATTGTGAAATGCATGAAGTGTTTAATGTCTATAGATATTATTTTAGGCAGGTCGTGTTAATTTGAGAAGGTTAAATTGATCAAACATTGTCTATGTTCAACTTACTGTCTGCCTGGCTGTTTGGTCGTTAAATAAACAATAGAGCGAGAGAAAAGACACGGGCTTCGTCGAAATTGAACAAGGAATTCTGATAACCTTTCAGACAAGGGCCAGGCACATGCAGGCCTCTATATTCATTCCCTTTATTCCAATTAAAAATTCCCCATTGGCTTGATGGGCCACCGATATACACGGGTCCATATGCACTTGCATACTCTGCATACCCAGATGCACCTGCATAGATTTATATATTCACAAAAGTACGAGAGTCCTTCCCACATCTTCAAGAGTCTTTCATACTGGAACATGAACAGAAGGGGCCATGTCAACGGTCTCCAGGCCTGAATGTTACGGTTGGTAAGACCATGACCTCTGACAGATTCAAAGCAGAAAAAGAAAATGCCACAGCATAAAGATGAGAGTAGGACAAGAAACCACTAGCTCTGAGACACTTGATCAAGCCAGACAAGCCCCATAGCAACTCAAAGTCACGACTTCTGAATGTCAATGTTTTGCTGGCCAATACTTTCACATAAGTGAGACAACAGATACCACCTCAGAGATCAGCTACTCTTCCCTATCTGAATCTCCCCTTTATCTCTCTCTCTTCAATTTTCATGTTTAGACACACTCAGAAAAGCCTTGAGCAATGAAAGTCTGGGACTACTGGGATGCTGGACCGCTGCCAACAGTTTATTTCTCTTGATGAGGTGGAAATGGCCCCTGATTAAACTGTTATTTCCATCGTGCCAGGGTCCGCACTTAATAGAACAATTCAAAGCGCTGTAGCAATTAAAAAGAAACAATAGCCGTGGAGCCATTTTTCATGATGGATTTTGCTGTGTAATTATGGCCTACGGTTTGTTGGTTTGCTACAACACCAGCACACACATCGCTATCTCCATGTTACAGCATCTTGTAGAGTGCCATTGTTTCACCCATCAGAGGTCATAAATGCAAGGTCAACTGACACAAAGCTTTGAATCGCTTAATGAACTTGATTGTGTGATGAATATTTAAACATACACAAATCACTGTTTAGGATCAGGGAGGAGTTAATTACAAAAGTATGATTTCTAAAGCAGTGGTCAAATTAGATTTTGTTTTCGCGACTTGCAAAACATCACCTTTGGTAAACTCTGACCTGTAAAATTGTGTAACATGATGTTTGCCCAAAAGATGAATCAAACTTGACAGATAGATCTCTTGGCTGATAATTACATGTTACTCATGTTGTTGGTTCATCAGTAGAACATGTTTAAATGAACGCACATATTGAGAGAAAGTTGATAGTAAATTGTTAATATTTAAGCTCTGAAAAGGGACATCACACACACATTGTTGCTCATATACGTAATGATATTCAAAATACATTGTAAATGCTTACAGTCTAGTGTGACCTTCACTTAACAATTACATAAAGATCATTATTTAAGAAGCAAATAATAATAATAATAATAATAATTATTATTATTATTATTATTATTATTATAAGTTACACTTACTTAAAGGCCTGTTCCTTAGCACATATGCTAAACAAGGTTTTGATTGGTGTCCAAATTCCACAAATAAATAAATAAAGATTTACTAGAGTTCACCAACTGTAGTCTGTTACTGATTACAGAATACATGTTGCAAAATGTAGTTAGTAATGTATTCAAGGTTTATTGTTAGGTAATGTGATTTGACTACTTTTATTAGATTATTATTATTTTTATGAAACTTGTTTTAAATTTACATTAATTGTACCATACTGATATAAAAAAGAAAAAGAAAATATATTCCATTTTCATAAAATGCCAAACCAAGCTTACTATAAGACCTGCATGTGTTTTGTAATTTATAGGTATATTTATATGTAAAAATAATAAAATGCTATAATAATTCAACCATAAAATGCACAATAAAAATTGTTTAAACCCAACAATAAAAATACATTTAATTGTTTAACTGTATTTCAGTGTGACCTGACCACTAACAGACATGTTAAGTGTAAACATGTGAATGTGTTGTCAAATCATTTGAAATATTAACAGTAATCAGATAATAGTTTTTTTTTTAATGTACTTATGTACTTTTTTATTTACTTATTACAAGTATACTAATAATTACAAGTATTACAATGAATGTAATACACATTATAATGATAATAATAACATTCAATTTACTAGAATATTTTAAATATTAAATAATAATAAAAACTGTTATGTTATTCATGCGGTATTTCAAATTAAAAGTCTACTAAAAGTGATTTATTCGTTTTTTACATTTGAAACACCTAATACTGAATGGCTGCATTTTTTAAATTGGCATGTTATAAAGAATTTAACAGAGGATGAAATTCCTAGCTGGAAGCAGATGGCAGCCCAGTGTCCCACAGGAAGAGAAGAGCCTCACCTAAGAGACACACTGGCAACAGCGTGACCACTGTTTCACTTTCCACTTAACAAGTCTGCCCACCACAAAAACCTGACAGTTACAAAATCATTAACAACAAAATTTCTCCTCCATTCCCAGTCAGGCTGATATACAGCCCATGAGAAAATAAGTCACAACCACTGGGTAGAATTTTGACACAATTACAGAAAATGAAGAGAAAGTCACATTCATTAAACAACCAGATGCCCTGGTGATGGGATAACATCTGATTTTTCAGTGCAATGCTACACAATTACAGGCCATCTAAATAAACCGATGATTAATTAGAGAATTTGTGAACACTTCTGCATTATAATACTGTGGTTTTGATCTAGGCTCTAATAATGGACAGCATAATAATGAACTGACCAAAAACAATAACACTCCACTAAGTCACGTGCACGCCAATGCTATTCAATCGAGAATGTCAAGGCCTAATCTGCACCTTGTTAAATTGCACAATTTAATTTGTTATGTTAAGAGGCATTTGTATTTATTGCAACACAAAAGAAGATGAATTATGTTCCTGTGCATACTAATCACTGCTTTTGTTCCTGTATTAAACATGCAGCAAATGTTACACAAGTTCTCAATGTGTATAAATTGAGATAGCAAGTCCCCACCATCCCTCTGCTGTAATCTGGCAGGTGGTACAAGTTAGAAAAGTGTATCACCATGTAGACTGCCTGCGTCCTGTTTGACTACAGATAACGGTTTCAATGTGTGGCGCTCTCATCATTGCACACATGGGGCTGGTAAAGGGCACCTAAAGGTCACCTGGGCCAGTGACTCTTGTGAACAACAGCATCCTTCCCATGCAATGTTGAGCAAGGAACGATGGGGGAATTATCAGGACACGTCAAAATGGCAGCATATTAATGACGGCGATAAATGGAAAGACGAAGGCAGGTTTGTGTCCTTTCTCTAACTTGATATTGGTGCTGTGATTTTCTTTTGTCTATCTTATCTAGTTTTCCCCGGCAAATACTTTTTAATGTCAAGACCTGAGGGAACTGCGTAGGAATATTGCCTTTTTCCTCTACCTTCTCCTCTCTTCTCTTCTGAAAGAGGATGACACTGAATGGTCAGTATCAACATGCCCTGTGAGAGAGCAGAGTGAGTCCTATAGTTTACTTTCCGCATGCATCTCGAGTAACTTCAAAAATCCAAACATCAAAAATGTGTGGGTGGCATATGACCAAAATAAAGGACTTTTTTAAGACCATTAAAATTTATTTGCATTGATGTACTGTAGTAGGGGAGTTGACACTAAATTATATATGTATATATATATATATATATATATATATATATATATATATATATATAGATATATATAGATATATATAGATATATATACACAGTCATAACCAGAAGAGTTTTGGCAGTGACATAAATTTTGTGTTTTGCAAAGTTTGCTGCTTCAGTATTTGTACATGATTTTTAAACCACATTTCTATGGTAAAATGAAAAAAACAATGAGACGCTTCAAAGGCTTTTATTGGCAAAAAAATAACCTTTGCACTTCGCTCTGGTATGCTGGATATTAGCTCCTGGGCCAAATCCTGATTGATGTCAATCCATTCTTGCCTTATTAGTTCTCAGAGTTGATCACAAATTGTGGGCTTCTGCTTGTCCTCTTGATTTTGAGGACTGACCACGGGTTCTCTATGGGATAGAGATCCGGGGAGTTGCCTTGCCATGGATCCAAAATGTAAATGTAATGATCTCCGAGCCACTTCTTTATCACTCTTGCTTTGTGACATGGTGCTCCATCATGCTGGAAAATGCACGTATCATCACCAAGTTGCTCATGTATAATTGGAAGAAGTCGCTCTTGAAGGACGTTTTGATACCATTGTTTATTCCTGGGAGTGTTTTAGGGCAGAATTATCAGAGAACCCACATATGGATGTTCTCAGGATGCTTCACTGTTGGCACAACACAGGACTCATGGTGCCGTTCACCTTTTCTTCTCCAAACAACTGATTTTACAGATGTCCCAAGCAGTAGGACGGGAGCTTCATCAGAGAAAATAACTTTGTGCCATGATTCCATAGCCGATTGCTCAGGGGAAGACGGTCCTGGCGCTTGCTGGAGACTTCTACACTGCAGTCAAACTTCTCTTCTTGAAGTTCTTGATCATTTGATAAATGGTTCTTTCTGGTGCAGTATTCTTTGTAGCAATTACCTTGCATTTGAGGTCATTTTGGTGCAAAGCACATCATGTTTCTTTGGAGGAAACCATTGCTAACAAGAACATAATGATTTGAAGCGCTTCTTCCCTCCTTTCTCTTTCAGTCTAATTAGTATGATAGTGATTTTACACGACTAGTATTCATTCACACTTTTACATAGGGTTGGGTGATGTGGTAAAAATAAAAAAAATGAATATCAGTCGAGACCGATAATTATCACGATAAATGTCAAATCTTTATTTCTTTTGAGCTTAAAGCCAGATTTTTTTCTCCAAAGTGAAAGTTCTAGAAACCAGACCCTTAATTTTCCTTAAAATAAATATCTAAATAGAACAATGTATTTACATGTTCTAATGAGTGATATTGTTTCAAAGCAAGAAACAGGTTTGGGTTGATAATATTATTAATAATAATGTAACTTTTTTTTTGTCTCTTATAAATGCATATTTGATAATAGAGTTTGGATGCAGAGAATATTTTTTTTTTTCATTTTCAAAATCAGTAACATCTGTAAAACTGCAGCAACCTCAGTTTTGTTTTATTTTTTTATTTAAGCGTTGGTCTCCCATAGTAGCATGCATTTAAATCATGATAAACACAGTTAGCAACACCACACAAATAGCAACTTAATACCATGGTAAACATAGAACTATATGCTTTTAGGTAGTCTATTTGTATATAAAATGGTAGTCTAAATACATTCCGCATAAATGCACACATGCATGCATACTAAAATTATATACCATTACTCCTGTAATAAAATTCAGTGTGAGTATCCCAAATTTCTGCTACAATACCATGGTGCAGTGAATGTTACTACAGTAAATCCATGGTAAATGATGGTGGTGTGTAGATTGAAAAGCCTTCTGACTGTCTTGTTACACACAGTGTTTCTCCTGTTTGGCTTTAAACTAGTTTAAATCACAGAGTCATTTGTGTTCATCACTGAATTCAAGCACTGGATCTTACAGCGCTGTTTAGAGCTTGCATGACCACATCTGCTCTAGTGAGCTCATGCCACACGGCAGTTTAAACTTTGATCCAAGTGGATAAATGGTCTGTGTGTCACCATTCAAATAAATTGCGCTGTTTCATTCCACTTTTACTCTTCATACCGTTTTTTTAAGGAAAATTATATCACATTATTGAATTATCACCCAGCCCTTCATTCACATATATGATTGGTATGCTGATATGCTTAGTCATTAAGGGGGTGTTTACACCTGGTCACTTCATGCATTTTATTTGATCGAATAGCTATCCGATTGTGAAAAGACCTGGGCCCGTATTCATAAAGATTCTAAGAATCCTCTCAGAAAACTCTTAATTTGGCTTAAAAACTTTTACGTAGGAGTCTTAGTTTAAGTGCGATTCGGGACCGATCTAAGAGCAACTCTGAGTAGGGAAAAGACAAAAACTTTCATCTTAGGCGGCGGGGTTGTGCGATTCATCTGTGATTATGAATGCGATATTGCATAGCTTGTCAGCTAACTACGAGCCGCTCCACTTGAAAGTAGGTGATGGACATTAACCGCTAATCACAGAACAGAACGAGACACGCATGATTGGTGTTTGTGCCATTATTTAATGCCCAAAAATTATACCTTAAACTACTTTGCACTTGAAATTGCCGGATTTGTTGTTGCTAGGAGGAGGTACCACAGAGAACTGAGTGTGCATGGGAGGTGGAGATGATTTTTCCCACACATATTAATTTATTTTGAATGCCTGAAGAACTTATTATCCGGATGAGAACATATCCTTAGGTTAATTGGTGCTGCACTTGATAGATTGCGTTGGTCATTATGGACTTGAGATGTTGAGTCTGTGTTCTTCAATTTGCGTTGTCAGTAAATAACCGGCAGAAATTTCCACACCCATCTGTGCTGTTTTGGAACTGTGTTCTCTAGCTAATTTTACCTGTTTAGTAAAACTGGCCCAAACAATTATACAACAATGAATGTTTTCAACATTGATCACAATACGTAATATCTCTTAAGCACCAAATAAGTACAGTATATTACAATGATTTTCTGAAGGATCATATATGACACAGAAGACTGGAGTAAAGGCTGCTGAAAATTCAGCTTTGATCACAATAATTATTTTTTTAAATATATTAAACAAGAAAACAATTATTTTAAATAGCATCAATATTTTTCAATATTACTATACCTTACTCAATTCAATTTGTTACATTAATAAAGTGCTTTTCTGGGTACACAAAGCACTTAAAAAAAAAAAGCACCTCAATCACCACCAATGTGCAGCATCTACCTGGATGATGCGACGGCAGCCATATTGCATCAGAACACCCACCACACACCAGCTTACTGGTGGAGAGGAGACAGAGTGATGAAGCCAATCAGTGTATGGGGATGATTAGGAGGCTATGATGGTCAGAGGCCAATGGAGAAATTTAGCCAGGATGTAGTTGTATTTTTATCAAATAAATGAAGCCTTGGTGAGCATAAGAGGTTTTTTTTTTTCACAAACAAAAAAGTGTGTGTGTGTGTGTGTGTGAGTGAGTTTGTCTGTGTCTGTGTGGTTGTGCAAAATAATCAGACACACACACACACACACTATCTACTGGGTTTCCCACAACGATAAGATTAAAAGACTAAACCTGACCGAACATGGAGTCAGGCAATGTCTCTCAGCCCTCTGGCTCTTTCTGAACAAGCCAAGTTTGGAAGCCTGTATTTTTTTTTTCCTGTGCCCCACTTTTTGCTTCTCATTCCATCAGATTTGATGAACTGCTAAAAAAAAAAAAGATCCTAGACCTTTTGCCATTTGCACTGTCCATAAAATCAAATTAGAAAAAAGTAATTAAATGGCAAACCATCATACATTTTATACACATTGACGTGGTCTTCAATTAGACTTTTTAATTAAGTGTGGGATTATACATAATGATACGGTTATAAAAAAAGAACACTTGAAACTCCACTCCATTTCCATTTTCCTTCAAAAAAGAACTCCATTTCCTGGTCTGTGTGGAGGACTAAAGGCTGATTTTAATACTCAACATGTCTACAAGTTCACTTGGGTGCACGCGGCAAATATGACGTCATCGCGTTGTTACCAGAAGTTCGCTTTGGGCTTTCGCTTTGAGTGCGCAAACTCATTTCCATTTTTTTTTACTTTTAATTAATAATTTAGTTTGTACATAAATTATTAATTATATGATGTTTTGTAATATAAACAGGGGATATCAGACTCTGATTATGAATAACAAAATAAACTTATATAATTCATACTCTACATGGTTGAGTGTATAGTGTGTCATTCGGGACACAGCTTTGAACCGGCAAATGACGACTCCTCACTGGTGATTCCCAACTATTAATTCCTTTTCACCCCCTGTCGTTTCAAAGAGTAGTACAACGATGAACACGACAAGTTTAAAAGCCTTGTCTATTTGGGAAGGTGCACGCGCAGTCAACATAGGCTCGCAAAGCGGAGCCAGGTGAAAGTATAAATCATGCTTTAAGAGTTGATGAAAGAATCAGAATAGGCTATTAAGTTCATGTGTATTCGGTTTTAGATTAAACGTAAGTTAATTCTCCAGGCTGTAGCTGTAAGATGCCAGTGCTATATTTTGTCGGTCAGAAACAGTCTCTCACACTCTCTCACCCTCGTAAACAGACACACACTCTCTCTAACTCACTGCGCCAGGGCTGGTTAAGATGCATTTTTACAGCAAACCTCTGCTTGCCTATCAATAATAAAGAAGGACTCATAGAGCACTAGTGCTTTTCAAAATGCAGAAAGTGAGGAAATTGAGCCATGGAGGGACGTGAGAGAGCAAAACATCAAGGCCTAAAATAGAACCCCGTCTCCCCTGAGGAGGATGCAGCACTGAGTGAAGCACAAGGGAAGACGTAGAAGGAGTCAGGAAGAAAGGGGGCTGGGGAGGCATCCCTGACTAGTCTTGAAAACTGATCTGTTCATAACTGCTTTTCCAAGCCAATGGCGTTTACCTCTACAGGCTGAGTACCTTAGCAACTTGTTTTGCATCCTCAGTCACAATAGCAAGAATCCAAGAGCACATTGAAAATTTGGGATTCAAAATGTAATTTAAACCAGGGGAAAACAAATTCTACACTTTTGAAGAAAAAATAAAATATTTACAAGAAATATTTTATTTTCGGCAGTTTCTAGGTCAGTAAACAAATTACATCTTAAAGTGAACTCCAAAGAGCATCTGTTTGCACTAATATATATATATATATATATATATATATATATATATATATATATATATATATATATATATATATATATATATATAATCTTAGTATTTTAGTTTTGTTTTCTATTAAAAATGTCAAAATTCTTCAGTTTACATTTACTCTAGATAAGTCCTGAGCAAGAAAAATGTCTGTCAATGAGGTAAGAAATATTTTTTTCTTCTTACCTCACTAGCAGATTTTTTTTCCCCTTGGTTTAACTATAATCTCATTTTTAATACAAACATACAGAGCAAGATGTGCATTCTCGAATTTTTATAACATGATCCAAATTGTTATGCTGAAAGCCCAGTTGTTTCTTGCTTGTTAGCTGCTAATGTTCGAAAAGAAAATGTGATCATTAGCTTATGAGATCAAAAGGGAAGAAAAGTACCTGTAAAATGGATGTTCAGTTGACTATCAATAGAAAACAACTTGAATTACATGTTACATGAGTGAGAAGAATACTAAATATAAATTAACATAACACCATAACAATTCCAGGTATTTCAAATTCCTCAAACTAATTTCTGTATTTGTGTGCAGTGTCCATTTCAGAAATATATAGGTTTTTATACAGAATACTAACCCGTTTATCAACAAATACATGCATTTCTTTGAAAAACAGACTATAGATATGACACAAATATTGAGAATGTGCAGAACAGGAAAGCATGACAATATCACAGCCACTGAGCACGAACACTTTACCATGGTAGCAATTTTCTCTGCTTCTGTGAGAGTGTTGATGCATTCTTGGATTAATGCACTTCTGTTTGTGTGGCTGCGGTAAATCCAGCGTTGAGATTCTTTTCTCAAGTGTTATCGTCTTTACATGCTGCCTGACATTCCACTGATAAACTTAAAAAAAAAACACAGCCAAACAGAATGGAAATGCAATGTTATATATACACGGGTAAATTATTTTACAATTAGTTTGATCATTAATAAATGTATATGAATATACCAGTGCTGTCAAACTACTAATCGTGATTAACCACATGCAATATATATATATATATATATATATATATATATATATATATATATATATATATATATATATATATTTTTACATAATATGAGTGTATACTGTCTATATGTATTATGTATATATAAATACACACACATACAGTTGTATATTTTGAAAATATGTCCATGTATTTCCATATATCTATATTTATATTATTTATATTATATATAAATATTTACATTTATATATACATACATAATAAATATACATAGTACACACACATATGTTATATATACACATATATTATGTTTTATATATATATATATATATATATATATATATATATATATGATTAATTGTTTGACAGCACTAGATTATACATATTGTTGGCTCCTGTAACCGTAAATGTAAACCACTGTGTATTACGTGCAAGCATACTGTATAAGGTTTTCTGACTCATGGACAATATTATGTTGCTTTCTTTAAAGGTCTGACAGACCCTCAGCATAACAGATGAATCAAATATTTTTTATACAGAGCACATCTACAGTAACCATGGCATGCAGTTAATCCTTTGTAAATCATTTGATTTTGCATTGCATGCGGTTTTGTAATTCTTTAGTATAATAGCACAAAACAATCAACATTATATTTTAGACTTTAATCTTTGTACTAGAAACTAGAGAATTCAACGAGAAGTGCCACACTGGGCCTTTTAAATGTATGCCAATAACAAGTATCAGTAGACATTCACACCAGCAATGTTTAAGGCAAACAGCTAGAAGGTGTGTTTCTTTACCATGGTGCACAGCGATGTTTAACACTAAAAGCCATGAATCCCACACTTGCCTTGGGTGAGACGATATTAATGAGCAACTGTCTGTCTCGATTACCAATAAAAACCTCTGTGCTAAGCCCATGAATTGCAAAAGCCAAGAATGTGCCAGCTGTAATGTGAAAGAACTGGCTCCAAGACAAGATAAAAGACAAGAGGGAGAGAGTATGAGAGGTATAGCTTGGACATCCAGAGGCTTAACGGCAACTGTTCTCTCCAGGGGCGACGGCTGTTTCAATGCAATGTTACGTCGGGCGAAACAGTGGAATTAGTCTGAATTACGATTCTCAAGGTAAATAATCACACCTAGTGTCCTGAGTTATGACTCTGTCGCTCTTTGCTTTGCCTCATTTCTCTGCATAGTGATGAGATGCCGTAGAGTAATACTGCAAGCCTCCTTGCAGCCAAAGTCTACTTTCCCAGACACTTAACAGCCCGGTAAGATAAATGAACAGCAAGCTGACTGTTCCAGGACATTTCAAACCTGGGAAAAAAAAGTTTTTAAAGTATCCTAAATGAGGCTGGAAGGTCTTTAGAATCATCCTCCTACTTTTACGAAGGGCATATTAAATGTTTTCAAACGATGGAATCTTAAACGTTCTCTGAAACGTCTTTTGCCCTAATAAAAGTTCAAGCATGGTAAAGTAGCAGTAGTTTGCTGGTACTTTACTTTCATTTGCCCTTTTAAATTTTGGAGAGCAATTTGCTGTTCTGAAGGATATCAGAATTGCAAGCAGCACTCTACAAAGGTCTCCATGATAAAGACGTTTCAGTGCAGTCACAGTCGGTCCAAAAGCCGCAGGTGAAGAAATTACTGGGATTGAGAAAAGCTGAGATGCACGGTGTCTGACGCCTGCATGGCTTGACCTTTCTTAATCATGAAGCTTGTTACTAAGATGGCAGGGAAAGGTCATGTGACTCATAACATTCAGTGCAGGGGGTGAGAAGGTACAAGGGGCCAAAAAAAACAAAACAAAACAAAAAAAAAGCCCTGCACAAACCTGTCTTTGGGAGATAAATGATAAGAGTCATCAAAGGACCAAAGCTGACAAAAGCACTCTCTAAAATGTCAACGTCATCACAGAAGAAAGACCAAATGTCTTTCCCCGACAAGCCATTTGCTCCAGCAGGGGGAAAAAAAGAGCCTCTTCTTGTCACAATGTATTGTTGAGAGGGAATCAACCCACTGAGAGTTTCAAAAGCAAAAGTGCCCATAAGTATACGCTTGCTTTGATTCTAACTTCGTTTTCTGGAGCCCTGATTGATGGCTCCCCACACCCTCATCCATTGCTCCGTCAGTCGTTAACAATGCCTTTCAAACACACCACTTTTCCAAATCCACTCTCTTCGCCTTTTCATTTCCTTCTAAAAAAAAAAAAATGAGAAGACCACTGAGGAGTTGTCAAGGACATGTGACGCAAAAACAAGGCCTTTTCTGAGATGACCGCTTTGACAGTTGAGTTTGCTGATGGACATGTTTTGGAAGCAGTTGAAATATCCCTTGATTAAATCAGTTCAATCAAACCTACAAATGAGGAAAATAACCACATGACTCTATATAGGCAGATTCTAGTGTGATGGTACTCTATTTGATGTCTGTACATCTAGAAGATCATAGTCTGGTCAAACTTTTCTCATAAATCTGAGTGTTCTCAAGGGCAGGAGGAAAGTTTATCAATCAACTCTGACCTTTCTGTACTAGATCTGTCACTAAACTACAGTGCTCTAAAGAATAGAAATATCCACAGTATAAAAGTATTTCATATACAGAGGTTCTCAATAAGTCTGAAGAGGTGAAGTATCAATTTTGATAATATCAGCACAACCAAATACTAACTAGAACATTTACTTGCACTCTAACCCTGCCGAACTTGAAACCAACTTAAATTATATAATACTTAAAACCAATTATGCCTTTCTGGTGATATTTTGAAGTAAGCAGCATTGGACTCCATTGACTTTCTCTATATATTGATTTTCTCTAACCCATTTTGTGTTCTGCAGACAAAAAAGAAAAGAAAAAAGAAAATAGAAAGTCCCAAGTTTGAGATGACATGACGGTGAAATTACAGATTCTTCATTTTTGGATGAACTATAAATGCATTTAATTTGCACCTCGACATGTCATCAAGTCCCCCAAAGTCTTGCACCATTTGCAGCAGGTCAATTTTTCTTATACCTTGCATGAGGCAGCATGTCTTCCTGCGGTATTAATGGCCATGCATTCTCTCAGACTTGCTGCATCATTCATCAATGTGATCCCATGATCATTTACCCATCAAATTACAAAATGTTAAGGGTGACATAAAAAAGGGTAATGGGCCGGAAATGAGCCAATTACCATAATTGCACCACTGTAATTGACCCCAAGCCTGGTCTGTCCACATGTGCAAACATTAAATAGGTAGAGGAAGAAGATACAGAGGCATTAATTAGCCCCTGGATTAAACCATGTAGACAAATCTTATTTCAAGACTTTTTCCCTGTTCTCGTCTAAATGCTCACGGCTGAATGGATGTTTATTGATCTTTCTAATCATCAAGGAATGAGAGATAAATTAATTAAGACCTATAGAGTTTGTCTAATGCCCATAGAATCACATTTTTCCAATATTCTAAGTTGTTTGAGTGTTTGATATTATTGATTTAATATTATACAAACACTTCCATACTATTTATCTAAAACATGTACGCTTACGTATATACACATATACAGTATACCGTAAAAGTAAGTAAATGGTCCATTTAATTATTAATCATTCACTAAAATTATAATATAATTTATACTTATAAATATATTAATATTAAATACAATTTTAAGTTGCTGCCTTTTCATTTTAATTCAGTGCATAGCTAACAATTAATATACCATTTACTTTTATAGGCATTTAGCTTTAATTGCATAAAAATGTTATATGGACATTCTAGTAAAGGTTGCACCGAGGACACAATGGGAATCATTGGTGTGAGTAAGAAATTGTTTGGCTGTGGGTAAAACTAAGCTTGCTGTGTATGTAAACAGACATGGTCTATGATATTTTTCAGTGTCAATCACCAGAAAACTCACTGCATCTCAACCTACCCCTGAATGTGATTCTTGGCCAATGTGTCATCCACAACCAAATCTCTTTAGCATGCTGCTAGTGCTTGATAAGTCATCATATGACTCTTTAAGCTCGGCTATTGAGAAATGTCAGGCCTGAGTGCTCATCAGTAAGTCATGTTGCTCAAATGACTAGGAGAAAAAAAGTGGGGACAAACGAAAGAAATCACAGTGTGCGGTGCCCAAGGCTTTTCGATTTCACTTAAATCTGTTAAAGTACTACGTCTCAAAAAAAGGTATGATGAATGTCCATTACCATTTCATTATGTACGAGGCCACAAACTGCTTTTGCGCCCTCTGTAGTGCTGCAAGAAGGTCATGAATATTTGAAAAGGCTGGGGAACGGAAGAGCATACTGGTCTTTCCCCCCATATAACTCATATGGCACAGTCCTGAAGAGTGTTTCTCTGACCTAGTCCTTAACAATTTACCATCATTATTTGTCCTGAGTGCCATCTGGGGTGAGGGAAAATGAGGTTCCCGCTACAGAGAAAGCAATCCAGGAGGGTACCCTGAATTCAGAGCCTTCCCCCCATCAAACCAGTATAACCTTTCACTCAAAATTGACTTCCTAAAAAATTGGTCTGCTCCTCATACAAATATACTGTATGGCTTTAAAAGTCACACAATACTGTGCACAACTGCTGAGTTTCACTGTCACTTTTAAAAGCCACAAATCCAGATTTTCGCAGACCCACTGTGACTGGGCATGTTAATTGTGACCGATGGCACTTATTATACAAACAAACAAACATACACACACACACACACACACACACACACATGATGAAAAGAAAAGAAATCATGGTAGAAACAAGAGATGTGTTTCCATTTATTTTGGTGGGATTCCATCAACAATCCGCCCCTGCCTGGGCCCAGTCAGAGGTGGAGAGGAAGCACATGAATGTCACACTTTAAAAGCATTCTGAATGAATCTTGCTGAACACAGGTTCTACCGCCTTATTAGCCTATTTTACGCTCCTGCGAACAAGGCAAACGGAGCGAAAGAGATATGCAAATATGAATCTAATTGGCCTGTCAGGACCACGGTCCCCCAGTCAAACGGGTGACAGTGAAGGGGAGAGCACAAGCAGATTGGATTCAGCTGCCACCCTTACACATTTTATTAAGTCATTCTACATGCATTATGCCTGGGGTCAATGCACTATCCTTGAACAGGTCTTTCAGCACTCATTACCGCAGAGTTTCTCTCTGTCACTTCTAAAGCACCACATGCTCCATTGTTTCTATATCTCTTTGGGACAGATGAACAAATCCAGATCCCCCAAGAGCTTCCACCGCGACTGGGCACGGTGCCTGTTTATTGTGATCAGTGGCACTTTTGAACAACAAATAGGCCGAATGTGCTTGTGATGATGTCAGTGTACCACTTTATCACAGCGACAGCACAAATCATCATCAATTTGCAGATTCTAGAGAAAATATTCTGTATTTAGCTGTATGACACTCCAGAGAGACGGCATAAAAGGATTGGAGACAGAATATTGTCTTTAAACTAAAATCTGTAACATGGGGTTTGGTTAATGTGCTAGAAACGAGCAGGCGACACTGGACATAGACGTTCCATAAGACTTAATGATGCATCTAGAAAAAAAAAAAACACACACCTTCATTAGTGGACTATCACTCCCTGCACAAAGGGACCATGCAACAATGGAAGGGAGGAAAATCGATGGTGATGATTTAGCAAGCTAAAGAAAGAAAGACAGAAAGAATGATAATCGCTCTAGGAATGAGAATCAAGCTGACAATGAGACTATCTGAGGAGAGAGTGAGAGAGATTGAACAGTAAATCAGAGGGCAAACTCCAAAGAGCATTGTAGAGCCATGATAACACTGTAGCTTAGAGCTGAAGTAAGATACGAGTAAAGTTGGTTATAAGTAAAACCCCTCTCCATAGCATGGCTCCACTTTAAAATGTGCTACATTTAAAGTTGGCCAATAAAATTAACAATCACTGACAATGAAGTGATCAAATATGTACAGAACTGCTGGTAAAGACATACACAGATTTAACACAGTTATAAATTGGCTTAAAATGATCATGTACACTAGTTTTTTGTTCTCAGACCACACAGGCAATAAACACAACTGCATTCAGCCTTTAGATTTTCAAAAATTGGCTGTTCTTTTCAAAAGAAGGATCAATGAGAATAATAATGAACATTATTTGAGTAAAGAGGCCCTTTTGAACCAGAAGAAAGTCTGCTCACAAAGAGCTGCAGAAGTTATTCAACAATCAATACTGCATTTATAATCTGGCTCCATCAGCATTCACTTAATGAAACACCTGTGGCGGCGAAAACGGCAGAATTATCCACATAAGCCCACACCAAACATCCTGGTTGAGTTGTGGCACTTGAGGCTTTCAGGATTCTTACTGACTGAAAGGTTAAGCAGTATTCCTCTGTATGTACAATTAATTTTCTTTCGACTTTTCTCACAGTGCCAACTCTCCATTTGTGCATCACATCAACGCACCGTGGATTCCATTTCAAGGCTGAATGCCTGTGCAGTTATTTGCTTTGCACTCGTATGTCCCATGTCTACAAACCAGGAAGTCAAACATTAAGTCAGGGCTGAATTTAACGATGCATCTTAACTTCACCCAGAGATATTGGCACGAAACTGTGGCATGTCATGTCATGCCACCGCGGGCGGACAGACTGCTACAGTGTGATTATCCTCTGCGGTGATCAGCTCCCAGCTCTATAATCACATACAGCCAAGAGAGCAAGATTGACAGGATGTTGTGGAATTAAAACAGAATTTTGGAATCCTGACAACTGATGTATTGGTTTAATTATATAAACCTAGCATCAAATGTATTTACTTTAGAAACTGGTGTATTACTATACATGCCATTTTAACAGATTTCAAATATTTAAGAATAAATAAAAGTCATTAATAACCAATTAAAAGGCATGGTAATAATAATAAATAGAAAGCAATATTGCCCCTAGTCAGCAGACATTAATATTAGCTGGTTTAGTCCCAACACCTACAGTACCAGGATTATGAAGGTGAAGCAAGGGTAGACATTTCAGCAATACAATGATCCCAAACACAGCCAAGGAAATTCTCAATTGGTTTTAGAGAAAGAAAATAAAGCTGCTAAAATGGCCCAGCCAATCACCTGACTTGAATCCGATAGAAAATAAGAACTAAAGTTCAGAGTTCATAGAAGAGGCCCACAGAACTTTTAGGATTTGAATCTATAGAACAGTGGTTTTCAAGTGGTTTTCGGGGTGGTATTGCAGGTGGGCCGCCAATTACTAATAAAAGAAATAATATTGTTTACAAATGTAAAAATGTCTAAGTCATAACATAATAACATCATTTCATATATATAATTAAATAACGAAAAACAAATATTAAACTGTTACTATTTACCAATTTATCTTAGATATTTTTGCTGCTAATGCTACAGAACAACAAATTCAAACATGCATAAATGGTTGTTGTGTTTCCTCCTGACTGCTTGCTCCGGTGATTTTCTATCCGCTGCCTAGCTCTGCCTGGATCTGGTTTTCTCGTTTTGCTGAGCGGTGCCAGCCCGAGTTATTTTCTGTTCATTTCCAGTCCATTCTAGGGCTGTGCGATTAATAGAAATCGTCATAAAATCACGATTTGAGCGTGCACGATTTCTAAATCGCTTTATAGCACGAATTTTCTCGCCCCTGACCTCCAGCAGTATGTTATCTGATCCAATCAGAATGCAGCGCCTCTAGCGCGAGAACAGAACAGACTGGGCAAATGCCTGTAACTCTAGGTTCACACACTGTCTGTGATGCACCTTTTTTCTGAGCCCATGTTAACGGATCAGAGTGTTCACACTGCACGCGGTAAAAGGCTAGAAATAAAAACGTGCGAAAATAATTAATATCTAACAAATGAGCATAGAAAGAATTGTGAGTGCACAGGACGCAGTTTAAGTGAGAGGAGACACGTTTTAAGTTCACACACTCTCTCCGCGCAGAGCAGCGTGTATCTGAGCAACTACGTCTGGTTTTGTGACAGAGCAAAGGAAATCTGCGTGCGAACAGAGAGATTTGCGCTCGTGCGTTATTTTAATGTGCTTTCGCATTATATTTATGCGCTCTCGCTGCTGACCACATACATATACTGTATACACACTGCAAACACCTGAGGCACAGCTACAATTAATGAGCTCTATGAACAATGCTTGGCAAAAAAAGAACAAAAAAGTCCCTGGACATGGGATTTTTTTAGTCTATAAAGTCTATAAATTTTATTACAACTTTTCTATAGTTATAATTTTGACTTATGTCTGTTCTAGACACGTTACAACTTTTTGATAAAGCTCTAATTGGTTTTCTTTTGGAAAAATGTTTCAAATTAATGCATTTATGACTGTAAAAGCATATCGGTGTGTGTCACAATTGCAAAATTGATCAAAGAAATTGCGATAGTTTTTTTTTTTGTCCATATCTCACAGCCCTAGTTCATTCAATAAATACAATAAAAAATCTAGCTTCTGAGTACTAAGTTATTAACCCAACAATAGCGGGGTAAGTTATTTTTTTTTTAAGTGGCCCGTGCAAACATATGTGTTTGATGATGTGGGCCGCGAGTTGAAAAAGGCTGGGAACCACTGCTAAAGAAGAATGGGCCAAAATCACACCTGAGCTATGCATTCAACTTGAAGTTTCATGCATTCTTCATTCAGGAGGCGTCTTGAAGTTTCCATTACCAAAAAAACGCTTTTGCACAAAGTATTACACAAATTTTAGTAGTTCAACCCTTTTTCCCTGTGTTGTTCAATTTTATTAAAAATTATTATAACTTAATTTAGGAACTTGTTTTGTAGTGCATGCAACACTGTGTGCATGACTTCACGAAATGTAAAATTTTTGCCCTGATTTAGGACTTTTTAAGACCTTAATTTAAGAAAGGTCAAATTAAGACATTTTAAGACCTGCATAAAACCTGGTTCATGCTTTGGCTGAACTTTATTTAGCAAGGGACAGCGTTTCAACACATTTAAAATTAGTTTTCTTATCATTAAATTGAACCATTCCGTAAACTCCACTCCAATGACTTTTGTAGCAGAAACCTGAATTAAGTACAACAATAACATTTGACATGCTACAGTAAAGCCATTACGCCTAATAAAATCTCTCATCACAATAGCATGTAGCATGCAAAAGATAGATTTTTACCACATGTAATGCTGGCAGAAACCAAGGCTTGTAGAATTACCGCACTAGAATTTATCAAGTCTCTGTTTTAGCAGAGCACATGCTCCACTCTTCACCAAAATGGGAAAACTTTAACATTATAGGAACACTTTTAAACACCAAAATTGCACTAAATTACTTGCTAACAAGACTCCCCTTGTTTCATTCTGTGCACTTGATTTCAACATTGTTTCTCTAAATTGTGATAAAATGTTGAACAATTGTGTTGCATAGCTTATTTTAAGCAAATTGTTCAAGCAGCAGAAATTATTTTTAGTGTTTATATCCGCCATGTTATTATTTTATGGCTGCATTTTCTGCCATTATTTTCAACTTCATTGTGCATAAATGGGTGAAGAAAAAAAGCATAAATACTGAAGTCTCACAAAGCCTAGCTAATACCTCAGAAACAAATGCAAATTATGTGATCAAGCTAATACTAGAGTGGAACCAAAAACCATTAAATCAGCGAAAACAATGATCTGATCGTAACGTTTGACTGCCTGAGTCATGCTCATGGCTGCTGCCATAGAAATAAACACTCCCGAAACAATCTACTAATTACACAAACATGACAGACGACAGAAAAAAGTACATAGGAAAAATATACACAATTT
Organism: Carassius auratus; assembly: GCF_003368295.1. Lineage (NCBI taxonomy): Eukaryota > Metazoa > Chordata > Actinopteri > Cypriniformes > Cyprinidae > Carassius > Carassius auratus. The sequence goes on from NW_020523530.1 coordinate 28,155, forward strand.
TGCGCTTTATTCTCCAACCACAGAAGATGAAAGGCAGCTCGCTGAATGAATCCATCCACAGAGCACTGTGACTGAAGATTTGTAAGAATGGCATCAGCTCGGCGGGTAGCAGATTACCGGCATCAACCAACGCTCCGGTTTTTATTATGAGTGCTTTGAACTCCGAACCTTTCTATGAACTACAGAGCCTTCCAATCTCATTAGATCTGCCACGTTAACCTTTTATAGATGCATTTTCACTTGTTCATTATATGCTTTTTTCCTTTTTCCCAAAGGCCCAGGTCTTTATCACATAGCCTTAAAATTATCTACCAGGCATAAAATCCCTTTTAAATTGCTTTATAGCCTAGTTTACATTGTTACACAGCTTGCTCTCATTAACAAGTATTACTGATGTTTTGAGGTTATGACTTTATAATCGGCTTAGTTTGAGCACTGACAGTCATATACAGTACAGTATGTGCTTTATGATTCCTACACAAAACGCAGTACAATCTGGACCACATTTCCTAAAGACAACATATCATTTATAAAGTGCTTTTATGGCTTTTTTGAGTCTTACACTTCAATGTAATGTTTTTAAAAAGACTGAAGATAGTAACCATACAGTAAGTACATGTAGTTATTTAAAAATACTCAGTACTTAAATGTATAATTACATTGTAACAAGGACAACTTAAAATAATGTGTTACCAAAATGGGTAACACTTCAAAGTGTAAACCCCATTTCTTACACTTTAACCCACACTTAAACCTACCCGTACCACCAAACCTGTCCATAACCTTACCCGTATTTCTCCTCAATAGCAGCTAAAGTGTTTTGAAACACAATAAGTACATTATATTTATTTTTTGATGTAAGTACATAAAAGTTAAGGCCACCTAATATATAGTGGGTCCAGGGTGAGCTTAAGGTTGGGGTTTGTAAGAATTTCTACAGGATCAACAAAGCATATTGACCCAGGAATGCCTTAGTCTACAATGTGCTTGGTTTCTCTGTGAAGTAAATCATTTAAACACACATAACGGAACTCTACAACAGTACAGATGTGCAGTGTCTGGATAAATTGGATTGTGGGTGTTTAGTGAATAACGATTTTCACAGAAATACAGCTTGCAAAATTGGCGCAGCTGTTTAGTGAATTCCCCCCTCAGACAAGAGTTTGCCTTGAGTACTTGAAAGTTTGACAAAGTGTTCTCCAAGAGCCAAATCTTACTTTCAGTTCATGCTCTGTGCAATCTCACTGCCTGAACAGCAAACCCAAATCAGTCCTTCATTTTTTGCCAACAATCAAAAAGCCCTAGTTACCCTCTCCAGTCCGCTGTCTCATTCCTTTCTTCATCTCAGCTGCTTTCAGGCCAAATCATCTCAAAAGAGCCCGAGACAAGAAAGGAAGTGGAAAGATGCTGTACTCATAGACTCTCACTCTCACATGAGAACGGATCAGTATCTAGATCTTAGTGGCCCCTGAAGACAACAGGCTTTGATGTGCACTACTTCCTTTATGTCCAGACCTATCTCACTTCACAGAAAGAGAAAGTGCAAAAAGATTAAATGAAGCACAAAAGAAAAGGGAGTAATGGAAAAAAGAAGTTTTTGCTCGTTCTGCAATACCTTCATCGCAACCAGACGTGGTGCCAGAACCTGAGAGGTTTGATCAATGCCTAGCACTTGCTCTCCAAGAGACCCCTTCCATTCGAATCTTTCCCTGTGCTAGGGAAATAATTTTCCACTGGAGGAAATTTAGTTTTCTCATCAAAGAACTTGGCACAAGGAACTTTTAGCGAACACAATTTGGTGAAGAGCCAATATGGATTTAGATGGACTTGTAATTCAAAGTTTTACAAAGTATGAGGTTCTGTGTTATTAATTTAGTTGGGAGGTTATCGCTGCTTGTGTGATATAAGCTCATGCTTGCAGCTTGAATCTGTCCTCAGAAATGGAATTCTGAGTAAAACTTTTAATTAAAGGAACATCATCATTTACTCTCCTGTCATTCCCTCCCTCGTATTATTTTCCTTCTAATGTGAAACACAAAATGAGGTGTCAGGAAGAGTTGCTCTTTTTCAAGCAACAGAAATCGGTGTTGATTTTTACTGCCAAGCTCCAGACAGGCTAAAAGCACACTGTAAAAGTGTCAGAACTGTTGTCTGTATGACTTGTGCACGTATTTCAGACTTGCAGTACATTCATCTATGGAATGGGACAAAGTGGAAGTAGTTTTTAACTGATATTCTTTCTCGTATAAAAAATATAATAACATCAAATAAGAGACATGATACTGCAAGTAGCACACATATGCAAGGGAAAAAATTATCTATGGTGACTGGCTCAAAAATTTTTGTGGCCAAAAATAGATTGCTTATAAGCACAGATGGCTGCAAGCAGGTAGCATAATAATGGGGAGGCCTGCACCAGCTGAGCAACTGCCATTGCGATGAAAGGGAATTCTAACGGATCTCTTTCTCCAGGTACTATAGACCTCCTTTGTTATTTCAAAGGCATCAGGCATCATAATAAGTCTGCTGCTAATGTGCTTCTAAGAGCTCCTGCGAGGAACCCTCCTGTGAGAGGAATTCTGTGAAAGTATCAGGTCAGCCAAACAAGAAGTTATGCATTTCAGCAGAAACTTCAGGGACCAAAATGAAAATGAACAATATTAAACCATAAAAATTGCTAAATGAAATGTAACGCCAGGTTCTTTACAATCACGCCATCAGTCAGGAGCTAATTAAACAGAGCCGTGGGAACTCTAAAGAGACCTCAAACCAGCAATGGTTTAGTTTCTTCTCACTCGCACACCTTAAGATGTTATTAAATTATGTTTGCAAATGATGTCTGGCTGAATTCCCAGTCTCTAACGGAGGTGGAAGTGTCATTTTAATCAGCACTTAGGCTACAGTGGTAGATATTTTCGAGTTAGGAGAGCTTTTAGGCACCATCGTAAGTAATCAGAAAATGCTGTCAAATCTTATTGCATTTAGCTGAAATCTCATGTCTAAATATTCAGTATTAGAAGCATGTGTCGTTATAATCACCAATTGCCTTTTGAAGCGTTTATTTCAATCCTCTCAGGTGCGAGTCAAAGATAATACTTTGAGAGTGAGGCATATGAACCCCGGTAATTAATTTGTTCAGTTATTAAAAGAGACCTCACAGGAATATTTTCGAACTTAACCATTTAATTAGCATGCAAAATAGTTTGTATGTAAAACTGATAAGCATACTGTCAGAGCCAGCTTTGAGAAAGCCAGACACTGCAGGGTACTGTAGGTCTGCTTCTTAAATTCTGTGTAGGTAGGATAAACCAAGATCCAAGGCTGATTGAAACAACATCTATATTTCAGAATATATCTCAGAGGCAAAGGTGGTAAACCATGCAAGAGATATATGCGCTAAACTACACTTCAGAAATAGAAAGCTTGGGGAAAAGGAAGAGAGAATCGACAACAGGATGCTTTCCTCCGGATCCAACACATTCTCACATTTCTAATTTGGCTTTCACCTTTCTGGTAATACTTCTCAGTTTTAAAACACAAACATTCTATGAAAACAAAATATTTTGGCAATGGAATTGATTGAGTCAGCTCACCAAAAGTATGGATGGATTCTCCCAGCTTTCATTCTTTCAATTATCACCCATTTGTATGATTTTCATGCTTTCTTTTCTACAACATGTAATGCTGAAAACATGGGAAGAATATAGGTTGCTTGTGAATTTCCTGAAAAGCATCTGGGGACATCTATTGGATGCATCCTAATGGGCCACAGTTTGCATGCAAAACAATAGTACACTCGTAAAAGACACTTCATTTTCAGCATTCTCAAAACAACATGGGAAATCACTGCAATACTTGGCTCGGCCACTTCGGTTTGGGTCCTTAAGGAAAAAAATTTGAAACATGAAAATGCATATACAGCATAGCAGGAAAAAATTAAACAAAACAAGACTTCCTAAACTGATTATAGTGTCGACAAAAAGTGTCAATGTGATTTTTTTCCAGTTGAAACTTCAGAAATTGTCTCCTCAAGTGTATCAACTATGATGCAACTACATAAGTAAGATAATCTTAAGTTAGTTCCTCACTCCTTAGGTATGTTTCCCGACCCTCAGAGATCACTGAATGTAATTCCAAGCGAGGACAGATATAGGACACATTGTTCATTCACTTCATGTAGGTTATACACTCGCGCAGGGCCGGCGCTAGCCATTTGGGTGCCCTAAGCACAAATGCTTGGTGGTGGTGGTGGTGGTTGTGGTGAAGTAGAAATTACTCAACAGAGGGACTAGTACTGCCATTTCGCGGCCCTAAATGTAGGTGGTCAAGTTACTAGGATTAAATTTCCTAGGCAAATCAGTCATATTTGTCAAAAAAAAGGTAACCAAACACTTTCGAACAATAATAAAAACAAATGAGATATGCAAAACATCAGATGAATTACCATAACTGCAAATCTGAGGACAGTTATACGATCACCCGACAAGGTTATTTATATAAAATGCATCTGTTTTAAATGTTCCTCTGCTCCTTTTTTTTCTCAGACTGCTTGTTTAAACCACCCCCTAATCTGCTTTATTAAGCTCCTTCTAAGCATCTATATCTCAGATTAATTAACATGAAGCACAGAAACTAATTACATTTATCATTTAGAAAGCCCACATAAAAAAAAAAAAAAAAAAAAAAAAAAAAAAAAAGATTATCATATTCTGTTGTTATGTATTTACTTGTGAATTGGTGTAGGATTGTAGATCAGAACTGAGTAAATTTACATAGTTTTGTCTGTAATTTATTTCTTTGGATTTTGTATTGTTTATAATAACTTACCATGCTTATTATGAACCTCCAGAAATATGATATGCATGACCCTCCAATCAGCTCTTATTCATATTAAGCAAGCGACGTTGTGAAAAACAGTCTAAGGTTTTTTTTTTTTTGTTGTTTTTTTTTTTGCATTATGTACAACACCAGCCTGTCACACTTTATTGAGGATTGTGACCAGCACATAATGAACACTCTCTTCATCAACTTACAAGATCTAAATACTACTAAATTTATTTTACACTTTCGAAAACAGAAGAGATGCATTATTTATAATAATTTGATAGGAAAATCTACTTGCGTATCTGATTGTTTTTAGACAGAATGGTCCAAACACAATTACAAAATATGCTAAATGTTCCACACAAAAAAAGGCATTGTCCTTGTTGAAATCACAGCAGGTTGTCATTCTATAAAAGGATCACAATACAATTGCAAAGTATCCAAACTGCAGGCACTGCAATTCTCTTTCAATTCATCCTCCTATTCTCACTCTCATGTGTGGTTTTTGCAATCCATCCATAGTTTCCCTGAACCGCTTCCTAGCTTGGGTTTTGTTAGCTAATCTGGTGCAAGGAAGGCAAAGTTTAGCAGAACAATACAGCATTGTACATCATCTGAGAGAAGAGATTAATGGGAAAGAGGCTGGTGAAGCTGCAACCAAGATAAAGAATTAGCAAATGAAGCTGCCGTGCTTTTTTTTTTTTTTTTTTTGCCATCCTCTACTGACTCCGGCTCATCCTTCACGGTAATTTGATTGAGAATGCTCTATGCATACTACAAGACCTACGCTATCTGCTCTACAGAGGAAAGTCTTGTTCCCAGAAATAACAATTCATCTTCAGGATCCCTGCCTCAGCATATATCATCAACTTGAGGCTCATCATCGTTATTTTACATCAAAGCAAGCTGATACATGGGCGACAGCGAGCGAGGCAGAAGAAAAAGACGAAAGAGAACAAGGCGAAACACTTAACAATCCCGGGTTGTGTTCCCACACCCCAATTAATGCAGTGCCAGAAGGACGCCCGCATTCCTTTCTTTAAACAGACGAAAACAGGATTGATGACAAAGCCTCCTGCGCATAACTCACGGCCTGATGTGGAAGAGGAGAGTGGGACGGAGAAAGAAAGACGGAAAAAATGGGAGCAGGGAGAATTACGGAGAATGACGGATTGAGACGGAGGGCCCGTTTTTTTCTGAGTCTCCCTGGCAGGAATCCTACGTTTGTATCCATTGGCTCCTGGTGAAAAGGGAGTGAAATATCACCTGTCACCCAATCAGAGCACAGCACTCATTTCCCAGTGACACTTTAAAAACAGCTGCCATCCACCATTAATATGTCATTGACAAATCAAAGTAGCAAGTGCACTGGACTCAAAAAATGTCTCCAAAAAGTGGATTATGTGGAAAGAAGACAAAATAATTTTGTCACTGCAATAATTTTAATAGTTATTTTATACATTGTCATTTGAAATTTAAAGGTGTGTGAATGACACACACAAATAAGCCTTACTTTTCACTGGAAAATTGAGTTCTGGCATTTTAAGATCAACAATCAATCAATCAATCAATCAATCAATCATTCACAATAAGATCAATAATATGTATTTAGAAAAAATATATATATACTATAAATTACTGTCTAACTTACTGTATAACCTTAAGTAACGTACTGCAAAGCTAATCATTCAACACCAGTAGTCAGTGGTGATGCTGTAAAAAAAAAAAGCATGCTGTCAGCTAAAAGATTCCCCAAGGTATGAACAACTTATCTTTATCAGCTGCACCATACACAGTATGCTTTTTATGTGAAAGCTGCAAAAATAAATATATAAAAGCCATTAAAGTGCTTTTTTCCAAGGCTGTCAGAAAGGAGATTAATTCTAGCCATTGTCATTTAATGAGCTGTAGAGAGTTACCTGTCACAATGTTTCCACACATTCCTCTTTGTTTAAAAAAAAAAAAAATCACTTTATTTAATTACTTTGCATCTGTCAAGCCACCACCCTCCCAACATCCTGCCACCTCATCTGAACAACTTGCACTTGAAAACCAGTGAGTCGGAATCTGTCTTACATAAACAACATGCAAGTCATAAAGCTGTGCTGTCATTCATTGCTCCATGAGAGGTGATTGACGCTCTAGGTGTTGATTCCATCTCTTCGAAAGCCAAAGTGCTCAATGTACGAGTCGTTTTTCAAGGCCGGACGGTTTATTGAATGTTCGGCCATGGAAAGGGCGACAAGATCCACTTATACAAGGGCTGTGTGTCACCACAACAATGGAGATAGAGGCAGGAAGCACATTTGGAAATAACAGGAAGGTCAGGCGGATCTATCTCCATAACAGTGCGGAAGGCATTGACTAAATCTCTTTTATATGATCACTATGCTGCAATACACATAAACTCCCACACTCAACCACCCTGACTTACACACAGAGGAATAAAGAACCACTACACTGAAGAACCAAGCCACTGTTGGCCACCCAGTGCTATAAATTTCAGCATAATCCTGGATGTTCTGGAGGAAGGTTGTGTGTTTCGCTGGAATAGATTAGATATGAAAAGATAATCAAATCATCACAATCATGATTGCACGCAAAAAGCTGTAATTTAATTAAAAATATATTTTCTGCATGTGCTTCATGCTTCAAAATGAACCATAATACTCTGTTGGAACATGCTGAAGGCATCGTCTCAAAAGGGATTGTTTTAAAATGGTTAATAATAATAATAATAATAATAATAATAATAATAATAATAAGTATATAATTACACATACACACACACACACACACAGACACACACACACTAATTATTATTATTATATTTTATATAGAAATACAGTATTCATATTCAATGGACTGTGTTCATAGCTCTCAGTACATTATATAAATATATAAATAGTATACAAACAATACAATTAGTATTTAACCCAATTTCAGTTTGGACAATGTATGAATCAATAAAACAATATCATGTAGCCATATAAAAAAAAAAATTAATAGAATGGGAAAACATTTACTGTCAGGCTCTCAGTATCACAAAATAAACCCCAAAGCAAGTGGTTATTGCTACTTCAATACAGAAATGGAAATGTTCAATGGAAACATTGATCCTATACTAAACAAGATCAACACTTTTGTTTTTGCCCCCATTTTTCATGAGCCTAGTTTTTTTCTATGTACACAAAAGGCCTATTTCTCTCAAATTTTGTTCACAAATCTGTGTAAATCAGTGTTAATGAGCACTTCTCCTTTGTCAAGATAATCCATCCACCTCACAGGTGTGGCATATCAAGATGCTGATCAGACAGAATGATTATTGCACAGGTGTGCCTTAGGCTGGCCACAATAAAAGGACACTCTAAAATGTACTGTATTGTCAGTATCTGGTGTGACCACCATTTACCTCGCGCAGTGCAACACATCTCCGCAACACATCTCCTTCATATAGAGTTGATCAGGTTGTTGATTATGGCTTGTGGAATGTTTGTCCACTCCTCTTCAATGGCTGTGCGAAGTTGCGGGATTTATCTGTGAAGAGAACACCTCTCCAAAGTGCCAGACACCTTCGAATGTGAGCATTTACCCACTCAAGTTGGTTACAACGACGAACTGCATTCAGGTCCAGACCCCGATGAGTACGACGAGCATGCAGATGAGCTTCCCTGAGATGGTTTCTGGCAAAGTGATTGTTGCAGCAGCTTTCCGGGTGTCTGGTCTCAGATGATCTTGGAGGTGAAGATGCTGGATGTGGAGGTCCTGGGCTGATGTGGTTACATGGTATCTGCGGTTGTGAGGCCAGTTGGATGTACACTCAAATTCTCTGAAACGCCTTTGGAGACGGCGAAATGATCATTCAATTCACGGGCAACAGCTATGGTGGACATTCCTGCTGTCAGCATGCCAATTGCAAACTCCCTCAAAACATCAACTCCACTCAAACATCTGTGGCATTGCGCTGTGTGATAAAACTGCACATTTTAGAGTGTCCTTTTATTGTGGCCAGCCTGAGGCACACCTGTGCAATAATCATGCTGTCTAATCAGCATCAAGATATGCCACACCTGTGAGGTGGATGGATTATCTCGGCAAAAGAGAAGTGCTTACTAATACAGATTTAGACAGATTTGTGAACAATATTTGAGAGAAATAGACCTTTTGTGTACGTAGAAAAAGTCTTAGATCTTTGAGTTCAGCTCATGAAAAATGGGGGCAAAAACAAAAGTCTTGCATTTATCATTTTGTTCAGTGTAGATAAAATTATTTGATGTGAGAAAAGAATTAAAAAAAGGATACGAGAGACATGAAACAAGCACAGTGCAAGTGCTGGATATCAGAGACAATAGCCTCATATGCCTGAATATCATGACAGAGTATTCCAGAGCAATGTGTAATAAGTTAGTAAAGTTGTATACCTGCATAAGGGACAGGGGCATCTTTGTCCAATGCGACCAGAGGAGGGTCGAGCAGTACCGTGTCCATGTTTTCGTTGATGACACCATGGTAGGATGTCTCGATCCACGGTTTGTGCTTATTCACTACAATGGAGAGAGAAAAGAAAGAGAATAAAAAAACAGAATTGAAATTTTGAACTAAAAGTCTATTCAAGTTTTAATCAAACATCTCCTAAATAAGAATAAAAAAAAACAGAGCCAGAGACTTTTCACTGTGTTTTCATGCAAAGAATGGATAATAATGGCGATCGATACAAGTCCAATAAGCATGGGCTGTTTGTCCAATTTCCCAAATGGCAGCATCCCTGTCTCCTACAACATGTATCCAGGGAAACACCCTCATTTATCTGGATCTGGCGTGCTCTGTTGTTCCTGCATTTTTTTCATAGCTGCTGTGTAACAAGAGATATCAAAACAAGATGCTAATCAATGGATGACACAAATGCAATCTTCTATCCAGTGAAAGGAAAACATCCCTGCAAGAGTCTTTCTGCATTGAACAGCTTGTACCTAAGCAGTGTTTACACTTTTATGAAAAATCTACATGCTATTGCCTCACCAACCAATGCCTTGTCTAATAAGTGAAAGATCTGTAGGGAATAATATGGTTAATTAAAATCAAAATTTTGTCAAAACACTAATGAGGAGTATTTTATTTATCAGCACCTGAAGATAAAATAAACAAAAAAAAAGTTCCTTTGATGCAATTTAGTTTTAAATCTTCCATACATTGGATTATGGAAGAATATTTTCCAAAAGGAATTGTAATTGTATTTTCTATTGCATTTTCCACATGTGGTCACATAAATTGTGACATAATCCAAATGCAATTGCAATCCTGCGTTACTGTTTGCATTTTTGCTTTCGCGAATGCACAGTGACTGCCACATTTCTAATAAAAAAGCCCATTTGACACTGTATTTCTCAAGTCTTATGAGCTATGAGCCTGTCATATTTAAATAGCAATATTAATTATTAAATTTGCTTTTTCACTCTCTCTGCATCGTGCGTGTAACCTGCCAAAACTCAAATGGAATTGCAATTACTTTTGTATTTGAATTTCCGATGTCTACACGGAATGTTCAAGCTGTCAATCAAACTGAGGGGCGTGTTTAAATTGGGAGGTGACATCACTCACAGATGACCGTGCGGAATGCTTTCATATTAATGTTTTTCTGAGTTTGGTCTTTTAAAAACACTGCCATACAGTAGGCCATTCTATGCTTAATATGGAATTAAATGTATTGCGTTCTTATAGTGGGCTCATCTTCTTGTCTATACAAAGTATGAATTACTAATAATGTGTATAATGAGTTTGGTCTTTTAAAAACACTCTTTAATGCATTAAGCCAAGTTAAGCATTTCAAAATGTCCCCATCAAGGTTGCATTTGTTATTAGCAACAATAGTCTCACTATGCATTGTCTTTTAAAAATCAAACAACCACTTTTGTTGTGTCGTGATCACAAGAAAATTACGTCGTGATAACGAGATAAAGAAAAAAATTATAATAATGCATGACGAATCTGCTGCAGACACCGTGCTGTGTTGTCACAGGAACATGCCAGCTGAAGATGATGAGGAAATTACATCGTTCCCTTTGCCAAGTGCATTCCAAACAGCTACATAATGGCACGCACAAGCCCTGCTCACTCCTAAGTCCCCACTCCAAGTGGATAGGGATGATCACTTCCATTTAGAATTTGCCCTGTGAACCGTTCGGTACCAATACATACCGGCACACCCCTAGTTCTTATAGAACTGTTTAAGACCCTAACCCAAAGTAGGAGCTAATTTAGTTTTCACAAACATAGTTCTTAGAACTAAATATGTTCCGTTCCTGCCATGTGAACATACCGAAAAGCGGGTAAACCCTGTGGCTTGCTAAGGCAATGTTATGTTTAGGCACTGTACGATGGTTAAGGTCAGTTAATGCAGAGAGGTTTTGCATTTTGTTGCATTCCAAAAGTGAAGTCTGAGGTGTGACATACTGTAGCTAATAGCTCAATTAAAATAACTTTAAAGCTTCAGGTGTGCAGTGTTGGCAGGAAAGTGGAATAGAATGCCTATTTTTACATTTGAGATTAATGTTGAATCTATTTTTTAAAGATGTTCCACAGTTTCTTTTCACACCACAGGAACACCAGCTACTCACACTGACTGTGTGAATGAGGGGCTTAGGGCTGGGCTCTTTTAACTTAGCAGTTACCCAGAACAACTATGCAAATCCATAGTCACCATCCTAGCATGCACCACTCAGCACTCGCTCCTTAGAGAATGAAAACATATTTTCCACTATTTAACTTCATAAATTCCCAGGTATATGGTGGAATTGTTGAAAAAAAAAAAAACATTATTGTGGTTGATGAAAAGCAATACGTTTACTGAAAAAAAAAAGAAGTGCTTTATTTGATTTGTCCCTTGTGTCATCAGAAATCCTCCCCCGGCATGAGTTAATGGAGTTTTAGATTAGTACTGGCAATTCAGTAACCCCTCGCGTGGCTCAGTTCGAGATCCACCAAAGCAATTAACAAAATAGTAAATTAAACCATTTCACGCTTGTGGACGACATTCTACACAGCCAAGTCTCAGAAAAAAAAAAGTCCTCCTGAAAAGCTCAGTGTCCTCATTACCCATAAGTAATCACAGGCAAGGAACAAATTGTCCCATTCAGATGGCCAGACGATTAAACCAGCTGCCAATGTCATTTTCAAAGACTACATTGTTGCTTTTAATGAGTTTGTGCCATTTATCTCTTTCCCTCACATTCTATTAAACTCAGATGCATTTACATGGACAAAAATACATGTTCGTTCAAACATGCGCCAATGCACTTCAAAAGAAACTACTTTTGGAAAAATAAATAAAATTGTGACAACTTACAAACATCTCAGCTTGTTTTCTCACTTGAAAGAGGCTTTTTGAACAGACACAGACAAATAGCCGGATTGTATCTATCTAGCTGTGTTATCCACACCAAGACACCTACATCAACCTCAAGAAAGGTAAATAAATGTGGGTTGCACTTTATTTTTCAGTACGTGTACTACACATATAGTGTACCTACAGTGTATTTATCTAAGAAAGTTCTGGTAATACAGGGTAACTACATGGGGTAGGGTTAGGTTTAGGGGTAGGTTCAGGGTTAGTACCTAGTTATTACATAGTTATTGTAATTACTATAATAAGTACATAGTATGTACATGAGGAACAGGACTGTAAAATAAAGTGCTACCTAAATGTGTGCTGCAGATGTACACTATGGACTAAGAGGTCAGATACACTGATGTCATATAATCCCTCTTTGCAGAAAATTAGTAAAAATGAAAGCAAAAAAAAAAGACTTTTATTTAGGCTATGCAGCTTGCATGACACCTCGATGCACTAATAAAAGCCTGATTCATCATGTAAATGTTTATTTGAGCATTTAATGTGTGAAATGTCACAGACTGGGAAAAAACGTGGCAGTCATTATGTACAGAAGATACAGTAAATAACTGTTATTTGGATAAGGTACTTTCTATTATAATAATACGTCTCTTCAGGCTCTAGTCACTGCAAATCCACATCGAACTCTCTCGATCTCGCTCCCTCTCTCTCTCTAATAAGGTTAGTGGTGTCACTATGCCTTCTCCGTAATCCCTGAGCTATTACCCATGAGATGTCTGCAGCCATTATACAGCATTAGAGCTCCGTGATGGAAGCTAATTCAATGTGGACTTTTCTCTTCCATCCGCTTCCCTGCACTAGAGAATCCTGCTTCATACACAGCCAACAAAACACAAGATATAATGGCAAATGCGTAGGTGTACAAACACACACACCAAAATTTGCCTCGCATTTACCATTAAGGAATACAACCACTGAAAATTATGTGTCCAGATGGACGCTTTTACAGTGTTAGTGAAGCTTTTTGGACATAAACCCTCTGAGTGCTAAGGGTATTTTGGGGGCATGGAGAAGTTTTGTCATGCCCTGACATCTGTGCTTTTTTCAGTTGCTTATAAACATCTAAATTGCTAAAGAGTAATATCACTGTAATCAGCACAAACTGGGCTATAATAATATGTGAGCAGCATGTATGTACATGATTCTGTTTTTGAGAGAAAAAAAAGCTTTGAAATACTATCAAAATATTTCTAAATACTTAGCAACAGTAGTAGAAACAGTAGTAGTAAAATTACTAGTGCTCACATAAATTAAAAATACAACAATTATGAATAAAGGAAACCGTAGCAAATGCAACTTTAATAAATAACGTTCAATATATAATTAAAAATAGCATAAAAATAAACGAAATTTTATAGAATAACCAGTACTGTCAAATGATTAATCATGATTAATCATACCCCAAAATTAAAAGTTTTTGTTTACATAATGTGTAATTTGTGTGTGTGTGTGTATATATATATATATATATATATATATATATATATATATATATATATATATATATATATATATATATATATATATATATATATATACAGTACAGACCAAAAGTTTGGACACACCTTCTCATTCAAAGAGTTTTCTTTATTATGAAAATTGTAGATTCACACTGAAGGCATCAAAACTATGTGGATTTATATATGGAATTATAGACATAACAAAAAAGTATGAAACAACTGAAAATGTCATAATGTAGGTTCTTCAAAGTAGCCACCTTTTGCTTTGATTACTGCTTTGCACACTCTTGGCATTCTCTTGATGAGTTTCAAGAGGTAGTCACCTGAAATGGTCTTCCAACAGTTTTGAAGGAGTTCTCGAGAGATGATTAGCACTTGTTGGCCCTTTTGCCTTCTGTCTGCGGTCCAGCTCACCCCTAAACCATCTCGATTGGGTTCAGGTCCGGTGACTGTGGAGGCCAGGTCATCTGGCGCGGCACCCCATCACTCTCCTTCTTGATCAAATAGCCCTTCATGCCTTCAATGTGACTCTACAATCTTCATAGTCATGAAAAAAAAGGTGTGTCCAAACTTTTGGTCTGTACTGTATATATATATATATATATACACACACACATAAAAAGTACATGTACATGTATGTTTGTATATACAAATACAATATATATTTACAAAATATTCACGTATATTTACACACACACACACACACACACACACACAAACATATACATATATATATATATATATTTATATATATATTTTTTATTTATTTTTTTAAGTAAGAAAAATATATTTCCTAGCATTTACCCTGCAGTCGGTTCTAATTTCTGCCTGCGAGCACCATCCAAATATCCTGAATTGAATTTAAGCAGTTGAGCCCACAGTGAGGGAGGTAGAAAATTCAGGTCGGGTCTCACAAGAGGACAAGAAAGGGGCTATTATAGAATCAATTATTTATTCAGCTTGATATATAATTATTCCAGCATTTCAAGCACCTGATAAAATGTTGCCGGGGGAGGGAAGTGAACGTTTGCAAATCTACTTTGACACTTCTTCAACCTGCTATAATGAAAATCGCAGTCAGCATTCCAACGGTAATTAAACTTGGGGACAGCCAGCAGAATTGATGGTGAAATTTACAAGTCTCCCAGTGTCATGCAACAAGCTATTAATTTCTGACCGGTCGACACCGTAACATTACATTCGGCTCATAACATTGGAATTAAACAATAATCGAAACATGCGTGCGGGACCCAGAGGAAGACGAAAGTGCTAAAGCCAGACACCAGCAGAGAGTGACTAAAAAGATAGACAGGAGACCAGCAATATACGGGCATTCATACAGCAGCCTGCATACAGTGCCAATTTAGCATGTAGTGTTTTTGTATACAAGGTGTAAATAAAAAAAAATAAGTTGAGACCAGCTAATGGAATTTAACAGAAAAACTAGTCTTCTTAAGTGCATCCTGTTCATAACAAGCCTCCGCTATTCTAGAGGATAAAGAAGCCATTAGCCAAATGGCTGGTAAACATGATCTTTGATGGCCATTGTCTTGAGACAAAGTTAAAAGTCTTCAACTCATTCAAAGTCAAGAGAGTCAAAGATCAACCCTAGTCTGGCAAGCATAATCTGCTAGAACCAATGAGAATATTAGTAGAAAATTGTCAGTTAACATCCCTTTCACTGTGCAAATGATCAGTACATAGCACTCCGTATTGGAAAAAAGTACAGAAATGACTATCAGGAAGGCAGTAATTAGCTACAATGTCTTAAGCATAATCCAATACTAGCAGGAAGGAGTTTTCTGGTAGGGGCCGAAGGGTAATTTTCAAATACATTAAGCTCAACCAAGCCGCATCCCACACGTCCACAGAGACACACTTCTTACGCTTGCATCGCTCATCTTTAATGCTTATTAATGAGGTCATAATCTCAGCTTTTTCTATGGTAAGCAGTCAGATTTGCAGGTCTTCTGAGATTTCTCCTATGGGGGCACAGTTGACTAAATTAGTGTTTTTATCATGCTATTTTATAGCATAGCCATTAAAAAATGTTTGCATATTGAGGACTGCTTGAGTTAATTCATTAATGAACAGATTGTTAGGACTGTGCGTTGTCAGTGTTGGAAATCTGGAAAGCATCGTAAAAGGGTGTTGGGTATTGCGGAGGGAGCAGGATGGTGGATTTTACGGGTGACCTCTTTAAATGGGGTGAAAGAGTCGAATGGGTTTTAATGCTTCGAACGCACGGTGGTGGTTTCAGTTGCTTTGGTCAACCTGCACATCTCCATTAAAAGCGATATATTGTAGAAATGGCTGTGGCAGCAAGTCCTCCTGCAGTTAAAATATCATAGCTGTTGCCTGGTGGTGTGCAGCACATTCTAAAAGATGCTAGAGGTGTCATTTGCCAATCATGCCTCCATTCTCCACATTACAGTATTTCCTTAAGCCCTGTTCACACTAAAAGATGCATGTGTTTGTCTCCGACAGCTGCTAGGTGTTCTCACTCATGCTGTTAAATAACACTTATCAATGACTTTAGTAGATGACATTCTATGTGGTTGATAAAAATAGACATTCTAAAGAAAAATATTATGTGTGTGTGTGTGTGTGTCTTGAATCTGCCATCACTTTGGGAGGTGTTCGGGCTGATTTACAGCTAAAATTTTCCCCATAATAAGCATTTATAATCCCTGACACAAACAACTGAAAGACAGCAGAGGTTTATAAATGTCCTTGATTCTGCGAACACGCCAATATAAACGACTCGTTCCCTTGTGTACATAAATTCAGCAAATCAACTTACTTAGGTCGCCAGCCATGAATATAAATTTGTTTGATTAGACTCTCGACAAACATTTAAACGAATATTTTTTGCAATGGAGGAGTTCTCCGTGCTGGTATTTGCTACTGTCAGCCTGGCATCGATACCCCAGAGGACTCGGAAATGTCAATTGTCTGTAATTAGAAAGCTGGCATATTCATTCACGAGGCTTTGTTTCCTTGTCACGGAATCCGGGTCCTTATGGTCTTTTCATTAGCCATATTGTTTATCAGCAATATGTGTGTGTATGTGTGTGTGTCTATACTGCTTGAGACACAATCAGCCCTACGAAAAGAGCCAGAGTGATTATTGTTAGAATCACAGAGAACTGATTGAGGTGGAGAGATGAAGGGTTTTAGGGGGACTTCAGAGGGAGTCGAATGAAAGCAAGCAGCGAAGAGAACAATGATCTCCTTACTGACACGGGTGCCAGAGGCTGAGCAAGAGAGAGGGCAGTGCTCAACTCTCCATCTTCTCCGGATTAAAATTAAAAGGGTCTGCTAGTTCATCTTCTGTCTGTGGGGGATCTAGACGCTCGAGTGGCTCTCAGCATCTCTGGGCGTTTTGAGGAGACTAAAATGAAAATTGATACTGGGGCTACAGCTCTGTTCCTCCCTCCCTGCACTTAACAGGACGTCTGCTGTGACCACATACCCATGCCTTTTATCTGCCTTAGCGATTGGGGATGTACAACTACATATTTCCAGGGAGCAGTCTGTGGAGTAAAAATTAAAAGAAATTCCGCCATTTACTCTTTTCAAACTTGTATGACCTTATTTCATTTTCTTAACACAAAATACATTTTTAAAAGTGTTGCATGTATTTTTTATTCTTATACTGAAAGTCAGTGTAGCTTTGGACACCACTGATTTTCATTGTATAGACCAGGGATGGCAAACTCCAGTCCTGGAGAGCCGCAGTCCTGCAGAGTTCAACTCCAGCCCTAGTAAAAACTCACTAGCTCTAGCTTTCTAGTAACCCTTCAGACTTCGATTAGTTTGTTCAGGTGTGTTTGGTTAGGGTTGAAGCAAAACTCTGCAGTGCTGCAGCTCTCCAGGGCCAACGTTTGCTACCACTGGTACACAAAAAAAAAAGAAAAAAGAAAACACTCAAACTACCTTCTTTTGTGTCCCACAGAAGAAAGAAACCCAGTTTAAAAAAAAAATAAGAGGAGAAATAAACGGTGACTGAGTGAACTATCCATTTAAAGGGGTCCTATTATGTCCTTTTTTACAACCTGTAATACGAGTCTCAGGTGTCCCCAAAATATTATATATATATATATCTTTGACATTTCAACATTTATTATCCCATGCTGTAAATACCTCTTTTTGGGTGGAGGCAAAAACATTGCCATTTTGAGCTACTGTTCTCGCCCCCTTTTCTGATATAAGATTTTCTAAGCATGCACATAGAAAGGCATCTGTTTCAGGTAAGCATCAACTGTCAAATACACACAAGGTTTATATATATATATAAAACTTTTTTTTACAAAACACAGTCATTCTGTCTTATATTGTAAACAGCTGCAGTATTAGATCTGTGAAACATCTCTTGGACATGGAACAACACATTACTAACACAGCTCAACCAGGCCTTGCCCTCTCTTATTTTTTGTATATGCCTTCAATGGGAATTATTTAAATGAGGTATATTGTGACATGTACAGTATGTCCCGGAAGAAAACTCAGGATTATATCAAGGCTTTAAAGGATTTGAAAAAAAAAAAAGAACAATATTTCAGTCATTATACTTCAATATGTAATGTTTAAGTAAATGTCAGTGACAGTGACACCAAAGCAGGCAATTTGAAGTCTGTAATTGTCCTATTTATAATTGAGGGTGTTGCATTTGTTACACAAATAGATTTTTGATAGATGTGAATGAACTGCAACTCCTCAGATAAAGT
>NW_020523531.1:0-27241 GCF_003368295.1 Carassius auratus
GTGAAATGCTTTTAACAGCAAACATAGCTTTGTTAATTCACTTGGTGTATTAGTTTTGTTAATCTTTTGGAGTCGGAAGGGCAGAAAATGTGATTTAAAACAAACTGGGTGCAAGAAAACTTGACTAGCTTCATAGGTGGATCTCAAGGGGAAAATATAATGCTACAAATATGGTTCCTGTAAGGCTTTTGGGTTCTTTGGTAATTCAAATTTGGTTAGGGAAGCATGTTTTTAAAGGTGCACAAAAAAACAGGGTAAGAGAAAAGCAGAAAGATGGTGATTTTCATGAGGTCATGTATTAGGGTGGCTCCCTTGTTGAGCTGCATGTGGAACAGCTGTTGTATGTGGGGCAGAGGGACTTATTAACCATATAGTGCTGTGTTTCTGTGTTTGGGAGGGAGAGTGGCTGCTGCGGGATTTTCCTAAGACCCTCCATGTTAGTTTCCTGTGGATTAACCCCTTGTCTCAGTGTTGGATTTTAAAGGATTGGTCAGACGTAACCCCTAATGTTTCATCAGAAATCCTACAAATGTGCTGTGTGCTGTAGAGTCTAGAACCAGAAAAGCTTTAAATCTACACATAACTAATGCAGACTTCTAAAAGGACTGATACTAATTAAAAAAATGCATTTCTGGAGAGGTCAGAATTATATTTTAAAACGTTTCATTTTCCACCAAACAGAATTGCAAAAATGATTTTTTTCTCTTTAGATTTCCCCATACTCACACAATACATTGAGCCATTTTGAAAATGCCTTGTAAATTGTACTGATTTTTAATTGAGGTGGCAAAATTTAGAATTTTATGTAAGAAGCAAGGAGTTAAAATTAATTTAATTTTTTTTATTTGTATTTTAAATAGAAAAGCAAAGACTTTGAATGCTGGCTTCCAGAATTCAAGAAGCCTTTATGTTTGTAGGTTTATGGATGGATAGAGAGATATTTAACCTATAGCCTCTGCATTAATTAATGATAGTATTAACATCAAATACTTCGCCTTTAAGAAACAAGGAGCCTTAACAAAATTGTTGAGATGTACTATTTGTCTTGGTCTAAAGGATGAAGGATATTTGTGGTGGCCTGTGGAGTGCTGGTGAAAGCAATAAGCTAAGCCATTCTTACTGAAAGCCAATTACTCAGGATAGGATGACTACAGAGGTCGGTCCAAGTTTGTGCTAAGAGACCAGCATGCAAACTATGCTAGAGTACGATTTATTGTTTAATATTGTCTTAGACTTGAGACATAAAGGGTTAGTTCACCCAAAAATGAAAATTATGTCATTAATGACCCTTATGTCATTCCAAACCCGTAAGACCTCTGTTCATCTTGGGAACACAGTTTAAGATATTTTAGATTTAGTCCGAGAGCTTTCTATCCCTCCATTAAAACTGTGTGTACGGTATACTGTCCATGTCCAGAAAGGTAATAAAAACATCATCAAAGTAGTCCATGTGACATCAGAGGGTCAGTTTGAATTTTTTGAGGCATCGAAAATACATTTTGGTCCAAAAATAACAAAAACTATGACTTTATTCAGCATTGTCTTCTCTTCCGTTCTGTTCTGAGTGCGTTCACTGCAGTGTAGTGATGTCTGGTTTGCGAACAAATCATTCGATTTAACAGGTTCACCAAATCGAACTCAATCGTTTGAAACAGTTCGCGCATCCAATACGCATTAATCCACAAATGACTTAAGCTGTAAACTTTTTTAATGTGGCTGACACTCCTCTGAGTAAAAACAAACCAATATCCCGGAGTAATTTATGTATTCAAACAGTACACTGACTGAACTGCTGTGAAGAGAGAACTGAGGATGAACACAGAGCCGAGCCAGATAATGAACGAAAGATTGACTCGTTCTCGGTTGCATCGGTTTTCGTTTTCGGATCACCAGTAGTAATTGGAAGTTCAGTTCTTTTCCGCAAACCGGTTCTTTCGGACAGTCCGATTCAATAAACCGATTGAAAAAAACTATTACCGGACTAAATCTAAAATATCTGTTCCGTAG
Organism: Carassius auratus; assembly: GCF_003368295.1. NCBI lineage: Eukaryota > Metazoa > Chordata > Actinopteri > Cypriniformes > Cyprinidae > Carassius > Carassius auratus. Next base: position 2,008 of record NW_020523531.1, read on the forward strand.
ATGAATGGAGGTCTTACGGGTTTGGAATGACATGAGGGTGCGTCATTAATTATATAGTTTTTCATTTTTGGGTGAACTAACCCTTAAATGGCTGCATTCACAAAGTGTTTGGTATAGAAAATAGTGTTTACAAACAGGTGTGACTCTTGAATTGTCCTGTTCAGATTACAGAAGCAGTTTGAATAATGTTTGTATGAACAAATAACCAGTCTAGACACCTTTTTAATTATTTATTTTCTTATTATTTCCTTTTGCTCCAATCTGTTTGAATGCTTTAGGTGAAACAGACTTTGAGTTGTGCAACAGGTGATCATTGTCTTATAGCATGACTGCAAACTGACTAATGAAGCATGCCAGCAGTTCTCTAGTGCTGACTGAGACCTAAAGCCATTAGCTATTATCCTCTGCCGTGAAACCCAACTTCCTGTAGAGACTGACCGTGTTGCCTGGCTGCCGTGAACGCAGAAGCGTGAACTTGCTGTGATTCTTTTTGCTCCTGCTTTTGGCCTTTCGAAGTTCTTCAGATCTCTCGTAGTCGGTGAGATCCACCACCTCCTGGATTTTCTTCTCATCTTTGACCTGTAGAAAGTACAGATTTGGTTTTATTACTGTGCTTTAAACTGGTTTAAAATTGATAACACACATCTCAATATTTATGTATATGTTCTGAAATAAATTAAAGAGGTAATTTTAGTAGTTTTAAAATGTTTAATGTAATGACTAAAACTATTGATTAATACTAGTAATAGTTTATTTTTTATTTAATCATTAATCATCATAATAGTTGTTGTTATAATAATACTTTTGTATTTTTATAATATAATATTAATAATACATGTATAATTGTACATTTCTGAAAACTGACTCAGATCCCAAACAGGTTTCAGAAGTCATTAAGAAATAAATATAAATATGAATTTGCTTAATTATTCCAAACAAAGGCTGATTTAAAATGAGTGTTTTTACTGCCCAGTGTGTCCAGAATTTTCAATTTCAGCCAAGAATTATCATTTAGGTGCATCAATACTCAAAAAGTGTTTCTACTATGGCAGAAGAGAACCTTTTAACCCAGATTCGCAGTGAACACCATGGTTTGATTTGCCATCACCTGCCAAACGCTTTCATCAAGTCACCATCTTTTTCCATTAGCGCTCTACTAAAGACAAAAAAGCTGGCTATACATGCAAGCACACATCTTGTTGTGTCCTGTACTACAGAGTCGCTCTACAGTGCAGTATTTAAGAGATTGGCATCACACCCAGTGCACAATGGGGTGCCACAACAAGGAATGGCAGTACAAATAGTACATCTACTGTTCCCACAGTACAATGGCAACAATTAACTGGCAATCTGATCCAATCCTTTTTTCCAGGAGAGGATAGTCAGGGCACAGTACACAGTATTTGCACTCAACACCGGACACTGAGAACTCCTCAATACAATTAGATTCAAGAAAATAATGAAGTATGCTGTCATGACTTATAACGCACTATATAATTAATGAAAATTAGGCATTTAAGTGAGGTAAAAAAAGCCAGTTTTCGCCTTAATTACCTTTTTAACTGCAAATAAAGGGCATCATCTATATTTAATTTTGTGTACATTAAGCTTTAAACAGACACATTTTGCAGAGGAGACGCAAACACACACACACAGTGTAAATAGTCAAAAATAGTGTCTTGAACAATCAAAAGAAAGCTAGAGAAAATCGTTTGCCAAAGCCTTGTCTCTCAAAAGAAACTGAAGGGACAAAGAACTACTATGATCATTAGTGCACAGTTTTGCCGGTCTGCCTGATTTCTACTCTGTAATCAAGATACTGTCTGTTATCTAACTAAAGCTGTCTGGAGCTGTAAACAATATTTTTGTTGTGTGTGAGGTTACAGAAATGATTCAGGTTCAGAAAACTTAAGCTTTAAGAAAGAAATCGGCTAATTCCAAAGAAAAAGTGGATGATTAATAAATTTACTCTGTGTCATATAATTCAGTATTATTTTTGACCCCATGGCAGCAGTTTAAAGCTCAACTTGTATTAGCCTGAAAAAAAAAAATCCTTTAAGGTTTGCTGTTTTTTGTTCACATTTTCTTGTTGCTCAAATGCACAGTTTCCAGTGTGTATTCATATTCATGTTATTCAACACAACTGTATTATGGAGAATTTCCTGTTCAGGTGTCCTTTTGTTTCAGTTTGAAGCCAGGTGAATCATTTAGAGACAATTAGACATCGTTTCATGTTTCACTGTCTTTCAAAGGGCTGGTCAAGTTCTGTATGAAAGGAAATTTCACTATTCAAATTTATATTTGCTTTCTCTATTAACCCGTCTATCCTTTCATAAATGTCCATTACGGTCACAAAGCATTGCAGTTGAGAGGGTGTATGAAAGAGGAATTTGAAATGAATACTCCTCTGCAATGTGTCCTATCAGCCCACATTTGAAAAAAATCATTGCAAAGTGTTTAAGTAGAAATCTGTGAATGATACAACTAATGCTGCTTTATGATGTGAAAGCTGCCGGAGATATCTTGTAGAGTTAAATACAGCAAGTTTGCTTGCTCAGGTGAGGGAAGAAAGGGTGAGCCGCTTCATGAAGGGTGTTGACAAGTTGACATCCGCAATTACAAACCAACTGAAGACAATTTGAAGGAGTCTCCTCTTTGACTTCTAGCACAGTGGTTTAAAACAGGTTTTGCTTTTCAAGTGGTGCTTTTGGACATCAAGTTGTGGCCAAACACAGTGCTAAAAATTTATTCATATCACCACAAGCTACATTCAACAAAACTACAAGGCCTTTGACAATAACAACAAAAGATATGGGAACTGTTTTTGCCTTCTTTCCTGGCCTTTTTGTTAGAGCTGCACGATTATGCACTGCATATTTGTTGATTATTCCCTTAAAATTGTAATTGCGTGTCTGCCTATGCGTGTTCTCAGCAGCAGGCGTGTGAGGCATCTTCTTCTTCTTGCTTTATGGCGGATCGCAGACTTATAAGTGCATTACCTCCACCTATTTCTGAAGTGGACCATTGACACTCTATCTACAATCTCGATTAGAAATGTCAACTGTCCACTTGAGAGATAGGTGCTAATGTACTTATAAGTCTGTGATCCACCAGAAAGCAAAAGAAGAATAAGATGCCTCACATGCCTGCTCCTGAGGAGGACGCATTCAGGAGAGTTCTAACAGCTCGGACATTGCTTGAATCAGAGGTAAAAAACAATATAAATACTGTTCAGTTTCTTGCACAGATTGATTGTTTTGTGTCTTTACACATCAACGTATTGTCACAGGCCACAGGGTTTCATTTTTTTTTTTTTTTTTGCAGTGATTCCCATCCACTTACATTATAAGACTGATAGACTGCAAAAGTTTGAGTTAAAAATCTTGGTTTGTGTTCTACTCTAGAAACAAAGTCACCTACCAAAGTCATCTCAGATGCCCTAGGGGGAAGCAGATAAACATCAAATTTTCCTTTTTGGGTGAACTATCCCTTTAAGAACCACTATTGTAGAGTTTATCATTTCAGTTCAACAAGCTTCTCATTTCGAGCTTCCTGAAGCTATTTTGCTGTTCCAGAGTAACAGTGTAACACTGTAACAGCCCACAACTTGCTGGAATTTCTCCCTTCCATCCTTTTAAATTCTTTCAAACAACTTGCAATTGCAGTAATAATCATCTGGCACAGTGTGACCAAGATCCCTTTTGATACTTTGCGGAAAACAAAAGAAAACACCTAAAGAAACCAGAAGGAGAAGAAATGGTTTGATGACTATACAAGGCATGGCAACCTCTGTTGATTTCGCTTTCCAGCAAGTGAGTCACAGCTGTGCCAAGCCCTGACGTGTGAAATGATTCATCCATCAATTTCATTTGCTCTTCTTGTGTTAATGTAGGTGGACGACTGCACGCCGTCCCCCAAAGAGATGATGCCGGCAATTGTAAAAAGAAAAAAATCACATGTCTTTCCTTGCGTTTTTGTACATGTATGACATATTATACAGTAAAGTCTGTAGACATGTTACTTTTACTATTGCACTGCATGATCTCATTTTATGACATTTTCCATTTGCACCAGTTCACAAAGCTAGAATAATTCAGCACATCTGACATCTGCAGATCTCTTTATTGAGAAATGCAATACATATGCACCAATAAGACAAGTAAACTGGAGTGAGATTAATGGGATGCATAAACTAATTAAAGCACTTGACTGATTATGATGTGAAAAAAAAATTTGGTGATATAATGGAGTGTTCATATGAAACTAGCAAAACTACATTTCATTTGTTACAACTGTTTCTATTTAGTGTGGATACTGATTGTGAATCGCCCACATGGAAGGACTAGGATTTCAGTGCTGTTTCAGTGGCATCATTTTAGAAAGGCAAACCAGATGAGCAAATGGGGAAAGAACATCGTGAAGAGGAAGTATCGAGCCTAGAATAAGCTGTGGTTATTAGATCAATGTCTACCTTCTCACATATGACTCCAAAAAGCAGAAGAGCAATATACGATACTTTCAAAGTAGATGAAGACCAGAGCTTCCTTATTTGGGCTTGAGAGGGCAAGACGACACAGAGAGACAGCTCTTATCTTCTTCTACTTTCATGTTGAAGTTCTGGTAGATGCCATTTAGGGACAAAAAAGACAGAAGACTAAATTTAGATTTTTTTCAAGCATTCATGAGAGAACTCTCTCCAAGAATAAGTGTGTGAATGTGAAGACAGTCCTGGGCAAGTGGGAAAAAGTTTTTCTACTGTCTATGGACTCTCCCTACATCTGCCACATCAGCGGCCAGGAATCTGACCCCAAACAACACTCCCATGACATCTGCTCATGTGAGCTTTTCTGGAAGAGTTTAACAGGACACATTCTCAGTTTACTTCCACCCTTCGGTCTACTATCATCTGACACAAATATGTTAAGTTGATTCAAGCAGAATCACATTCAATGAATGGCCAGTGGGTTATCAGTGGTGCTTGCTATAGCCAGTGCTAATACTTTAGTCTTTACTCAGCAGATACTTCAAAATGTGCAGTTTGTTAAAGAAAGGTGTGCTTATACTTTTATACTAGGTAGATGATGGTATTTTTGGCAAAAACTAGTTTCCATAATACATTTTTGAAAATAGTCTACAATTAATCCTCTTTGATGCTTTCTGACACTGTTGAAGCTTGAAAGCCTTTCAAACAATTTTTCAAATATTCTCCTTTTGTGTTTCTGCAGATGAAAGTCATGTGCGTTTGGAACAATATCAAGGTGAGTAAATGATGAAAGCATTGGGTGAACGGTCCCTTTAATTCCAAAAAGACTGTGTAAAAAAAATATTCATAAAAGAATCTGAAAAGTTTAAGCCCAGTTACCTGATGTAGAACTACATTAAACCCCTGAAGCTAGGATCTTCAGACCACTAAGTAAATATAGGTATCATTTTGGCATTCATCTATTAGGAAACGTGATACCAAAACAACAGCATCGGATCATTAAAATCTGTTGTCTGTCTAGACAGCTGGAGAGAAACATCTAGACGACAGCATGATGAAACCTCAGTCTGTTAAGCACTAAAAGGGTCAATCCTCCCTCTGAGCTGTGAGCCAGAGCCCATATGCTGCCTCGGCATTGTTTGATCTGATGCTGAGCACAGCAAACAGTCTTCTGCGTGACCATGACTCAACCTCAATCCTGCTTTCCTTCCCTTCTTCCTCCCACACTGCAGTAAATCAGCCTCACCACTGAATAAAGGCCCTTTATTTTCCTATTCCTTCATGCATACTAAACTTGTTTAACCTCTCTTTAAACCTTTTTTTTTATCCAGAAGTGAAGGGAACCACAATTTCAGGCACATGCTTGACAGTATGTGTTGCATTGGACTTGGAAATGATAGTTTGCCAAGTGTATGTTTACATGTTTATCTCATCATGTTTGGAATTTCAGCATATCCGCCTCTAATTCAAGAACAATGTCTGCAACAGAATAAAGGTGTTAACACTGAAAAACGCAGCTCTGTGAACCACAGCAAGCCTGACCTGAGCAGAGCAGGATAAAAAAAAGGATAGTTTATTTATTTATTCATTGAGTTTTTTTTGTGTACAAAAATCCAAACTGCCGTTTTTTCATAAAATGAAGAATAATGAGTTGTATGGACTACTTTTATAATATTTTTTGAAGCTTTTTTTGTTGTTGTTTTTGGAGATTGACACTCCCTGGTTGTCATCTACTTTCATTCTCTCAAAACTTCTTTCCAATGAAGAAAAAGTCATGTGGGTTTTGAAAGACATGACATAAGTAAATGATGACAGAATTTGTATTTTTAGCTCAACTTATTTATTTTTGGCTGTCATCATTTACTTACATCATGTATTTTAAAACCCATTACTATGTATAATCAGGGCAATAAATATTGCATATGTTACACATAAGATAAACTGTATTGCTTAATTTATTTATTTGTATTTTTTAAATGAATTGTCATTGAACAGTTGTTCACATGAAAGTTATGTAATAAGTAATCAGAAAACAATAACTGTTATAATTTTTATGTTATAATGTACACTTATGTTGCCTTTGCCTTTACACAACTGGAACACATTTATTCCTTTCTCACACTGAAGGCATTACTTATATCATTGTAAGCATGTTACACAAGTAGCATCTCATCAATCGAATGATAATGTGTAGAAAAGCATTAAGAGCAAAAAAGGGTTGTCCAAAACTAACCTCTTTTTCAGAAATGTAGAGTTGCTCTCCTTTCAGAATAACAAATCTGCTTTTCCAAATTTCCCTGAAAATTCCTTTGCCACAGAACTTGCGAATCCAGCCAGTTTTGTCGGGCTGCATGGGCTGTTGATTGGCATCCTGAGGTCCCTGAAAAAACAAAGACATGCTTGTGGGACTTCAGGTTTCCAGTTGGTTATGATCTAACTTAATGTGTTTCAAAGACTTAACAACATTTCTAGGTGTTTGTAGGTCTATGATGCTGTCAAGGAAGGTATTTCACTAGGTTTTGAGACACAATCGTAGTCTCTAGAGTGGGAGAGACATTGCAGACATTGAGATCTTGCAGTCTGAACTGAGTGTGATAAGAAAAGGCTGTGTACATGCAAAATAATAACAAGAAAAAAATATTTCTACTATGGGGATCTCACAGACAGAGTGAGCAATATCCATAATCTGTTTATTGTTCAGAAAAAGACTTTCCTCAGTTATTTATGCATGTTATCATATTCTGTATGAAACATGGCAATTCTTCACCTGCTAGTCTAGACAGGAAATATCGGAAGTCCCATTTATAATGCTTTTTATTCATTTTGGACAGTAATTTAATCGTCTCATTAATACTGCATGTTAAGTGTTCAGCTTGTAGTTCCAGAAGATAAATAGAATTTTTCAAACCATGCCTTCCCTTGAGAGTTTCCTTTTGGGTTTTTAGAATTTATGTTTTAGATGAATAAATATTGTTAGAAAATGTGTATATGAAGTTACAGTCTGAATTAAAAAGAAAAATAATCTGTTAAATATAGGCCTAGTCATATGACAGCAGTCTCATTCAGTTTTCTAGAAACTGTAATACTGGCTTCTTGTTATAGTACTCAGGTTCTGTTTATTTTTGATGTGATATGAAAATAAATCAAGGCAAACTTTCAGTTGTACCTTGCCGTGTGAATTAAACATGCGTATAAAATAAAGTCAGCATTAGACTACTCCTTTCATTATTTAGAGCTTGTCAACTACTCCCAAAATAAGGCGTGCGAAATAATATCACGTCGACTTATAAATTTACAGCTAAAATAAAATAATTATAATTCGTGTACTGCATTGGTGCGTTGGAAATGTTTTAGTAAATTAAGAAGAGTGTACAATACATGCTGCAGAGTTTCATACTTCATAGTGCACGATGGTTCGCGGCGCTCCTCTCTGACAAAAGAGTGGACTCGATGTCTTACCCGCTTTGTTGAACCGTTCTTCTTCATGACTCAATAAAACGGCTTCTTCCCGACTCTCCCTCCGTTAAATCCAGATCCTTTCGTGCCACAGTGTGTTGTCTCCAACGAAACAAAATCCTGAAGTGAAACTCTACACCCAAAGAAAGCTCGGTGGGTGTTGAATGAGGCGCTCCTCCGTTTGTTTCTTACGCCTCCTCTTCTCTAATTTACTTCCATTCAGTGTCCTCCAGATCCGCGCAGATTATCATCCAATGGCTTCTTCTTTGTGGTCACGCAGACAGATCGAAGAAATGTGCTCTTTAGAGCAGCAAATAAGTCTGTGCTGGTGCCATCATCATAATCATTATCTTTACCATCGTGTCGTAGGGGTTGATGTCCTGCCCTCATGTGTGTCTCATGTGGAGTTCTGTGAGCTGGAGAACTTAAGGCAGTATAGTCCCTCTCTCTTTGTCCTCCACAGCTCCACCTATGGACACCACAATGATGTCACTGGTGGGGGGCTGGGGGGGGGGGGGGGGTGTACTGAAAGGAATGTGCAGTAGTTGCTATCATTTTACATTGTCTAACAGTATTTGGCTATATTATTAGCTAAAATATTATAATATAGCATAATAGCATAATATCATAATTTTATAATACAAATATGAATAATGTGCAATTAAAAATTAATAACACTAAGTACATGTAGTTGAACAACAGTGTCAAAAATGAAACTTTTTATTAGGGAGCAATATTTGCCCCCTGGATTTGTAGAATGAATTAAAAATAAAATGTGACACTGTGGTTTATGATTAAAAGAAATTCTCAGTATAAGCAGTTAGGGTTGGTGCACAGCAATAGGCCACATTTTAATGCATGAATAATTAATGACTAGTCCTGTACTGTTTTCAGAAATATTTAGCAGTATCGTTTAGTAGTGCTGTAAGATATAAATTAACTAGTTTTATAATCAAATACTATTTAGTTAGACTAAATCAACTTTAATGTATTCAGTTTCCCGTGCCAGAAGTAATATTTAATGTCAGTTGAAATAGAAATAGCATCTCAAGGCTGACTGATTTCAGTTTGTTACAGTTAAATACATACATTCAATATTAAATGATAAATATATTACGTTTACGTTTACAGATGAGGAGAGTGGAAGCAATCAAAAACAACAAAAAGAGCAATGATATATAATTGCTATAATAAGTCTCAGTTAGCTCAACACAGTACACGTAACATGGGATTTTAAATAATAATAAATAAAAAGAAAACGGATAGAAAAGAAAAAGAATAGAGCAAGCTAGTATATATATATATATATATATATATATATATATATATATATATACACACACACACACACACACACACACACACACACATAATTGCATAATAAATTAAAAGAAAATAGAATACAAAAAGATTAGAAAGGTAGTTAGATTTTTTTTTTTTAAGAATTGAATTAGAATAGTGAGTGCTAAAGTTAGAGACTCAAATAAAGATGGAAGAGATGGATTTTAAGCGATTCTTGAAGATGGCTAAGGACTCAGCTGCTCGGATTGAGTTGGGGATGTCATTCCAACAGGAGGGAACATTTAATTTAGAAGTCCATAAAAGTGACTTTGTGATTCTTTGGGATGGCACAATCAAGCGACGTTCACTTGCAGAACGCAAGCTTCTAGAGGGCACATAAGTCTGAAGCAACATGGGTGCAGAGCCAGTGGTAGTTTTGTAGTTTTGCAAACATCAATGTCTTGAATTTTATGTGAGCAGCTATAGCCAGTGCAAACTGATAAACAGAGGTGTGATGTGTATTCTTTTAAAATGTATCTTGCTGCCGCGTTCTGAATATAAATATATATATATATATATATATATATATATATATATATATATATATATATATATATATATATATATATATATATATATATATATATATATAAATGTTAAAAATATATAAATGTGATCTGATAAATTGGGGAACTCTTGAATACAGATTAAAAAGAACATTTTGCAGTTCCGTACAGACCAACAGCTCATGACAGGCAGTCTGTGTGGTGTTGAGATGATGCTCCCATAAAGTGATGTAACTCAGCAGCAATATAAACATGTCCACCTGTTGCCTTAAACCCATCATGGTCTTTCTTAAGTGTTTAAAAATAGTAATACATACAGCCTTGATAAGCTTTGGTCTGAAACGGCCCTTACCTTGCATTACTTCAGCAGTAAGGAACGGACTAAATGTGTTTGTCATTGAGTCAGGTGCAGATTATTAGGTTACCTTACAAGGTTAACATTATAGCTGGGTTATTGTATTATATATAATTACAAATGTGAACACAAAATACGTTATGCAGCTTTATTATCATTGACTGAGATTTTGTGCAAAATTTAATTCAAGCTGAGAAGGTGGTTAGAATTACATCACAATTGACAGTTTAAGGGCTCAATACGGGTCAGTCAGAGTGGCTGTTTGGCACAGGGAGATCGGCTGGTAATGAGTCTGACAATTTATGTTAGTACTAACAGAAATTCTAAATATAATGTGAGAAATATAAGAGCATTTAAAAGCACCAGGAAGTAGAGGCAGCTGTCAGGTATAACAATTTAGCAGGGTCTTCTATTATTGAATGGTAAGAAATGTTTCTCAATGCTGTCATTTGCCATCTAGGAAATGAATGGCCTTTTTGTTTGCATTGCTGTAAGTGTTCAGTAGGGGAGAGCAGGGGCGAAAGTACCATTTTTCAGAAAAACATTCTTTTAAAAGATAATGTTGTAGACAGAGATATATTTCTGCTGTGGCCTTCAGTAGACTTCAGTATAATTTAACTTTGAACATAAGCTGCACATTGTTACTTTCGACCTTTTCGTTTGGGACGAAAGTAACACACAGGTGGGTTAAAAGTAACACAACAATATAAGCAAAAAAAAATTTCTGTTACTCTTATTTTTATTAAGTATACCTGAAAATGACCTTGTTAATATGTAAATGCAAAAATATTTTGTCCTTTATTTTTTGCCAAAAAATATTAAATTAAATTTTCATATTTTCATTTTAAATTTAAGTTTCATCAGATGTCTCAAAACTCGACTGTACAAACCTAAATTGTTTAAAATATTTTTTATTGGCAATTTCAATGTATTTTTATAAAACATTTTTTCAACAGAATGAACAACCCGATCTCATGGCAATTCCGTACATTTTTCACAAGTTGGCTTATTCGTACGAATTTGTACAACCACGCTCGTACAAATTCATACGATTGTTGCCAAATCGTACATATTTTACGATTTGCACAATTCGTATGAATTTGTACGAATGACCTACACCTAACCTCGTCCCTAAACCTAACCGTCACTGGGGTCGTATAAAATCGTACGAGTGAGGTCGTACAAATTCGTACGAATAAGCCACCTCGTAAAATACCTACTAATTGGTCGTGAGATAGCGTTGGAATGAACAATATAAAAACATAATTAAATTAGCATGATATAAATTCTAAACATGATGTAACAGTAGGCTTATTCATATTTCCATCCAGTTGTTTTTATGCATAAATTCAAAATTTATGGATTTTTAATTTATGCATAAAGGAAACACTGCAAATTCATAGGAGGAGGTGTAAAAGTTAAGGTATGTCTAAAACTTAAATATAACTAAGGTAAATGCGACGTAACAGCTGCCCAGAGAGTGAAACTCCTCTATGTCCAGAAAGGCCCTCTCATAAACATTTGGATAAAACCAGATCTCTGTCTGTCTTTCTGACACTCACTCCTGACATATTCTTTATAATATGACATAAAGATTTTTAATAAAAGGAATGGGCTAAAAACAACAAAATGGTGCAATCTAGCAAATTTAAAACAACTAAACTGGTGCAAAGTTTTGTTAAATGTAATCAATGCTTTAAATTGATTTATAAAACCACAAAAAATATATTGTAAGTCTTTTTTGTGAAATAGTTTTCTAGTCCTTGCATTTAAATACAAATTTTTAACTAATGCTGGTTTTTAGAAACCTAGGTAATCATAGCATCATTGTAATGACATGCTCTAATCCAGCACTGAAGTGGAATTAAGCAGTGGTGCTGTCCCAGTTTAAACAGAGCTCTTGCGCAAGTGAAGCGGAAATCAGCTTACAGAGTTGCCTCTCATTAGGCTTTCAACAGTTGAAGAAAAAGAAGAAATATAAACAGCCACAAGACTTAAGATCACTTTTCTCAGCAGGTTAAACATGTGAAGAGGTAGACATATAATCAGTCATCTTATATTTTTTAATCATCTCTGTCCTAAGATGAATGTCATTTCATTTCATAATACAGCTCAAGAGTTCCCATAAGCACCATAACATCTAAGACACAAACAGACCATCTTATAAATTCTCAGGCCCACTTTGTTGTGATTAAAAGGTCATTCATATTCGGTATAAAGCGACCACTCTGCGTCAGAACGTGGTGCCATTGTGTTATCAGCAGTCTGTCATGGCCTATAGGGACCTGATGGCAAACTCAATGCAAGGTGTGCTAGCCCTGGCTCCTCACCACAGATTGGCCAAGATTATAAAATATTTTATGATTTGATAGGATCTGTACAGATCTGTTTTGAGCAGATTCAGGTCAGTGGTTGGTGTAGTTGTGTTACAAAGTGCATTGCAACATTTGTAATGGCATACGAAATGCAAAATAAGGTGAACTGCTCCAAAGTAGGAGTTGATGACAGATTTTAGTAATTTCATGATGGAGCACAGATAAAATCATTTTAATGTCAGCTAATTTTATGCTTCATTCATCCTAAAGGTGAATGTATTTAAACAATATTTATTAAAATTTATATGTAATACGCTGCAGTTGAAGAACTACACAATCTTTAAAACAGTTGTCTCAGATATGAACTATTAGTAATGTTAGTTCTTACTGTTTATTACAGTGCATGATACAGAGTATGATAAGCATAATTTAGAATAGTCCCATTTTACCTGAAAGCAGTATTCTTACTATATTTAACAAATTAAGATGAAGTGGGACAATTAATGCACACAAATAATTAAATCCAGTTTTTGAAATTATATATAATATATGTATTATTTAAATAGCCATCTGTTCATTATCTAAAAAGCACCATTATAATTTCATGCTGGTGATTTCTATTTTTATAGAGGCTTGTATTGCAGAATTCCATTCTCATTCACCACTGACTGCTAAAAGCTCTATTGAATTCAAGGTTATATTTGTGTATTAGCTGGTTTTAATATTGATTTGTAGGACAGCAGTAGATTGAGCACTACCACCACATCTGATGATGGGACAGGTCTCAACATGGGCCATTATTTGCACCGCTGGATAGTTTTGGGTGGAGATAAGACTCCAGATGAGCATCAAGAATAGACCAGAATAGAAGAATCCAATCTTGTCTCCAGATTTGAGAAGAAACAGTTGCATGTGTAGTAATGCACATTAGTCTTAGTGGAATCTTGTGACAGATGCAGATAAGAAATTGATCCAAGCGGCCAACTATATAATGACCAGACTAAACAGATGTTGCCATGCTGCTTAGAGGCCTCAGCCAAAGCTGTCCGAATTCAAAAAGCTATGACCAGTATGATCACATGTTTTGGTCTCCTGAAAATACCAATTAAATTCGACAAAATACCGCTAAAGGCACTAGAATGACATGAGATTGGGTTTTAGGGTGAGTACATTTTAACAATGTTCATTTTTGTGTGAACTATCCCTTCAATTCTATAATCCCAAATGCTGAGATTATAATTGGCAATTCCAATTATAATGTCAGCGCTTGGGATTATAGAATAAATTCCAATTTGGAATGTTAGCTGTGTTGCTTATATGGAGACGATGGCTTCCTTTCCAGTGTTTATGTTCTTCTCTCAAGTTATCTTCATCCAAATCAATGTTTGGAAACTCTAACCACGTCTCATTGGCCACTCGCACATGACAGAAACATATACTTAAGTAAAAAGGCAAGAGTTTTTAGGAGGTTTATAGCGGCCAGAGTACATGTGGAATGTGACACAAAGCCTTAAAATTCCTCATACCACTGGGGCTGATTCGACAGAAAACTATAGCCACAATAATAAAAGTTGCTCCACCCTAGTTGGCTTGTTGTTTTAGTTTGGACAGGACAATGTGCTGCCTCCAGTATGCCTTGAGGGATTTTCATTTACTCTTTTAAGAGTATTAAATTCTGGTATTTCTCCTTCTTAACAGTGTTACATTTCTTTTTTTATCATCTAACAGTTATGAGCTGAATATTTATTTTTAAGATGGTTCAAATCCCTATGATATCTCTAAATACACCAAAAAAGCCAACATTTGGATTTAAATGTGCAATACTGAAGAGAATTGGATTATTAGTACAGTTATTAATATGTTTTTGGCATGTTGTACAGTATGTTTTGCATCAATTCTTTTAACCCTAGATGCAGTGTAGCTTTTAATTTTTTAGACAACCATATTGGAAGACATGCCCATGTCCATATTCAATGATGACAATGTCAAGATTCATCAGGCCCAGATTGTGAAAACGTGGTTCATCCTCATGTATGAATTGCAAGTCTTTAGGATGTACTGGATTTGACTTTACAGAGTGGGTCAATTCTCCCATTGTCAATATACGATTTCTGCATTAAAATAAATGTTGTGATATTGCATTAAATTATTGAAACAATGCCAAAACAGAAATGTAATGCTATGCTAAAGGCAGTTCAACAAAATGTAATAGTGTGCATCTTTTTGGGATCTTTAAACTTCACTCCAGCACATCCAAAAGACATTCAATGGGGTTAAGTTCAGGACTCTTTTACAGTTTGAGCCTGGTGAATCTTGGCTTTATAATATGGACATACGTCTTCCAACATGAAAAATAATAATAATAATAATAATAATAATAACCTATGCACTGCATCAGTTAGGGTTAAAAGAATTGTTGCCAAGCATACATGCCAGAAATATATTAATGACTGCAATAATGATTAAATCCTCAAATCTTTACTATATGTATCCCCACCCCTTTTTTTAGGCAGTGTATGTGCACTAATAATTATTGGTGATGATTTATTAATTCTTTATTTATTGTTTAATAATATAAAGTTGGAAGACTTACTTTGTATTTTTAACAGTAAACTTTATAGCTCTTGCATTTGCATATTTTTTTAAGAAGATGCAATACCACAGAAAACATAAAGCTAAATATACCCATCTCTTCAGAGACAGACTGGTGGCTCCCTGTCATTTGTATTGTTACCTTACACTAGTCAATGAAACATTCAGTGAAACCTCATCTCCTTCACACTGAGGAATCTACTCATCAACCTTTGAGTGACCAGGTACAGTAGTAAAATGTTAGTGAAGAGTGAGTTGTGGAACTGTTTGCTTTTTTAGACATTTCCAGGAAATATCAGACTTGGAGGGCCTGATTTCACCAATTCAAAATACCTCGCAACAAAAGAAGCACTTTGCTATCAAAAACATAACCAGGTTCAGGGTAAACATTCTCTTCTCCTGACAGGCACTTGAATTGATTCAAAATTGTACAGAGAAAGAAACAATATGTACTGATGCTGCAAACAAAAGAGCAGCTGCTTCTACATTTAGTTCCAGAATGTATCGCAACATCACGGTGTTTCACTCCATTCATGACATCAGTAATACATTCAGTAGTTCAATGCTAATCTCATGGAGAATGGACTCTTGAGCAAATGTTCCAGCT
This sequence comes from Carassius auratus, assembly GCF_003368295.1. Taxonomy (NCBI): domain Eukaryota; kingdom Metazoa; phylum Chordata; class Actinopteri; order Cypriniformes; family Cyprinidae; genus Carassius; species Carassius auratus. The sequence goes on from NW_020523531.1 coordinate 17,663, forward strand.
TCACTGGGATTATAAAGGAAAGCAGGTGGATTTGGGAGGTTGTGGCAGAGGCTACTGTGCTATAAAAACTGATGCTGTCTTTCAAAGGTAAAGAGCATTCTTTCCATATGTGACTTAGACTTAGGTTCACATATCAAGTCAGTTATGCAATCATATTTACTGATCTGTGCGCCCAGGAACAAAAAACTAAACATTGGTACTCTTTTGACCTTGTTTATAAAATGTGCATAAATATATAAATCTCAATTTCCAATTAAAATTATAAATGTAATAAATATTTATCTTTTTATTTATTTATTAATTTATTGCTGATTCTCCTGGGCCTGTAAGCTGTATGAAATAACAAAAGCTATTATTTTATTTTGTGTTAATCAGTAACTAAAACTTTTTTTGCACAGTTTGTTAGTCTCTGTGAAAGACATTACTGTCTCATAATGCTAGCAATGAAATTCAACTCATGGAGACCCATCAATGATAAAGTAGACCAACATCAGGGATGTCCTGTCTGCTATCTCTCTTGAAAACATTTCAGCACTATACAGAACAATAGAAGAATAGCGGCAGTATCATTTTCCGAGTCTCACTGTGGTTTCAGGAAATAACAGAAATGCACACAGGTTTGTTATTTCTCTCTCTTACCACCCAGATCTCTACATCTCACATAGCATCAAGGAATTACTGAACCTTTGCTAATCATGTAATATTCTAGAGACAATATCACATTTCATGCAGGCACAGTGAATTTACAAAAAACTTTTTTTTTCTGTAAAAGCTTTTTAGTCCTGTATTTTAGTATTGCAGGTTGTCTGAGGTTTCTGTGTGATCTGAGAGCCCCCTCATTCATTATTTAAGCATCTTTTATTGGGTTAGACATTATTTATAAGCTTTAAAAAGAGAGATGTGCCCTCTCACTCATCTTTTAGAGATGCTGTCTTGTCATTAAACCAATCCATCATATACCAGAAGAAAAACTATACCATTTAGGACAGAGGATTTTAACCTTCACAGACCCAGGAACTCTGTGCAAACCAGTATCAAAAAGCTAGATTTGGTAACACTTACCAAATTAATTATGTATTATTTTATGTTTTATAGTGAAAATTATTTCCAAGTGCAAAATTTATAATCTTTATAATTTATAATTATCCTAAATAAAATCCTCTAAGTGGGGGGACCTGTATCATGGTTTCCACAAAAATAAAAAAATAAAAATTTCAGCTTATTAAAATTATTTCTAAAGGATCATGTAACACAGAAGACTGGAGTAATGGCTGCTGAAAATTCACCCTTGTCATCACAGGAATAAATTAATTAAATAATTTTGTTAAGTAATACAATTTCAACAGTACTTCACAATATTGCTGTTTTCACTGTGTTTTAATCAAATAAATGCAGCATTTATGTGCAAATTTTTTTTTTTTTTTTACCTTGCATGTGTTCCCTGGGAATCGAACCCACAACCTTGCACTGTTAACACAATGCTCTACCACTTGAGCCACAGGAACAGTAACTTTTCTAACATTTTTATATCTTCACAGACCCTCATAGTACATTTGATTTAGCTAGACATCTGTGTTTTACAATTGGCTAGAGGTAATAAAAACCTTTTTTTTTCACTCAACATGAGATGACTCTGCCAGAGCAGTTATACAGTAATGTTACATGCAGGAACCACCTTGTCCAGTCAGGTCAAACCAGGTCACTGAGTTTGAGATATTGACAGACGGACACAGTTTTGTGTTTTTCCATTTAAAGCACAGTGTGGGTTACTTGAAAATGTCCGCCGGCTACATTAGGTTAGATAACGCAATCGAAGCTCTTGTGATCAATACAGCCTTTTCTCTCACTCATTACAAGGCCTGTGATCATGCAGCAAAGTCACATGTTTAGATGTCTCAGTCAACATCTGAGTTTGAAATGAAACAAGACATAACATTTGAGATCGATTTTTGTTTTAAGAAGCTGGAAAATGATGGATGAGATTCAGCATCATTTTGATTCAGCATACTATTGTCGGGATTGTTCACTAGTACAATAAAAGGAACTTTTCAGGAGCTTTACTTCCTGTTCCATTTGAAATATGTCTGAGACTGAGAGGTTTATAGATCTAAATGGATAGGATTAAAAATGCATCAGTATTGATCATAATGCCGGGAAGAAATTCTGCCGGGAAGAAAACTGTTACCAAGCCACTATAAATGAATATCACTCTTCTGATATAATGATAGTCAGCCTACAGTAAAAAATCTTACTGTGTATGTGTGTGTGTGTGTCCGACAAGATATACTGACCTGCATTTATAAAAGCACCCAGCTGTTTCTATAGCACTCATAATGTTTGTGAGTATGCCCACATGTGTCTATATAGCACAAAGCAGTCTGCAGTGATTTCTGTACCCAAGCAGCTGCAAGCTGCCGTCCGAGATCAGCGTTAATTACATAGTAGCCCTGATCTGCCCCCTTCCTCTAAAGAGTCCGTGCAGCTTAAACTCCACCACAGATGGAGGGCATGTGAGAAGCTGCTGGGGTGCTGGGTACGATTACGCTCTTGTTCTGTGGAAAAGCATCACTTTATCAGCAATTCAGCTTCTCTGTTATTTTGGTGTCAATGAAATACTGTACTGTAGAGTTTTTATTTTAAATGTAAAGTTTTATTAATGTTGTTTAATCATTTAGTAATTTTTATCTTGTTTTAAATGTCTGTATTCTTTTTCATGCCTTCTTTTTCAACTAGCGGAAATACATTTTTGAAATAGTTTCAGTTAATTTAATCATTTCAGTTGGTGTTTATTTTACTGTAGGTAACCAACAACATTTGATGGTTTTTAGTTTTAATTTATTAAACATTAATTATTTTATTTTATTTTATTTAGGATTATTTCATCTATTGTTTTCTTATTTCTAGGATTAGAAAATGCATCAATATTGATCATAATGCTGAAGAAGGTATAGCACTGTTACTTTTTACCGAGCCACAACAATTTTTTATTTTTATTTTATTTTTATTTATTTTAGTTACTTACATTGCATTGCTTTTAAAAGTGAAAAATAAAAAAAACATAAAACCTCAAATTTTAAGGCTTGCTGTCTGAGAATCGGAAGACATTTTGGTTTTGACAACTTTAGTAAAACAGGGACAGACGCACACACACACATTTGTATCCTCACAGATCTTAAAATCCCTAAGCAGGTGTATTTTCAGGGTGTGTTGTGTTGAATGAGCAGCCTGTGGACGACTGCTTGTGGACTATCCCATCAGCTGTTGGTGATACTCACCGGTTATTCTTCTCAAATTTCACTCTCTCTCACCTGTTCTCACCCTTGTCCCACAGCCCCAACATGTCCTCCACCTTCCCTCATGGTCACAGCCTGTTTACGGTACAAGATCAGGAAGTTGAGCTCTCAGGTTTCAATGGACTGTTATTCATGACAATTCTACCCAAACGGATCATCTCCCGAGATTTAAATTTTTCCCTTGTGAGTAACAGAGTGAGATATTCTTCATGTTGATATGACTCCCTCTCCGTGTCCACAGGCTATTTTTATTAGTAGCTCCTTTGTGGTTCAGACAGCTTTAGAGGTAGTGTGTGTGTGTGTGTGTGTGTGTGTGTGTGTAGTGGGAAACTCATGAATAACAGAGAGACCTCTGATGAATCCTAAGACAGTGCAAATCAGACAGTCTTTCCTGGAATGAAGTCCTGTTCACTAGTCCGTTCTTTTAAAAGAAAGACCTTTCCATGTACAATTATTATCGGGTCTGCTACATTCCAACACTAAGTTGGCCAGAAAAACACGACAGTTAAGCTGAATCAAATTCCCTCAGAGCTGGTGAAGGGCTGACTCTAATGGGGCCCCTAACAGTCAAGTCAACCGAACGGGTCAGCAGTTGGCGTGACCCCTCGGCTCTTGGAGCCAACCACACTGGGACTCAGGAATATGAAGCTTTTATGAGCCTTTCAGAGCTCAACTGGTCTCCGCGAGGTTCTACTATGGCCCTCCCTTTCCCACAAATCCTCCCAAAAGCATCATTAAGACAAAATGCACAACATTAACCCCTGGGGCAAAACAAGCAGAGATGGCCATAATGCACTGTTTTATAAAAACAATTCAGACTTATAGACTTACTCATGTTGGTTGATGAAGTACATCATAGAGTTTACTCACTTTTAAAGGGATAGTCATACAGGTTTGAAACATTGTGAGGGTGAACTATGCCTTTAAGGTGTAAATCTGTATTTGTTTGTGTTTTGATGACCAGTATTATGGAAGCTTATTTTGGTTATGGAATAAAAACAAAAAAAATAATTCCCATAATTCTGAGTTTATATTTCGCAAATGTGACTTTTTCTTCTCTCATTCTGAGTTTACATTTCATGATTCTGACTTTTTTCTTAGACCTGAGTTTACATTTTATGACTTAATTCTCAAGAGTTCTGAGTTTATATTTCACTTATTCTGACTTTATTCTCAGAATTCTGAGTGTACATTTTGTGATTCTGCGATTCTTTCATTTGCATGTGGATGCAGTCAAGTCAGGTATATAAAAAAAGAAAAATTATAATAATAAGATTTGTATGATGTAAACTCAGAACCCAGAGAAAAAAGTCAGAATTGCAAGATTTTAACTCAGAAAAGAAGAATTATAAAAATAAAAAAAATAGCAATTTCCTTTTTATATTTTTATTCCGTGATGGAAATAAGCTTGACTTCAGATGCATGAGTCGTCTCTTAAATGACCTAAAAAAAAAAAAGGTCAATGTCAGACCAAACATTTGAATGCAAAATTACCTTGGTTACAATGCAAATTGTACTCGGAGAAACCTGCACAGATGTCACGTTGTACTACATCCACATGCTCTGATCATATCAGCACATTACCGATATTCAAGAAGATGCAAATCTATTCGATTTGTGAAACATTAGTTATTTTGTTTATATGAACAGTAGATTTTAGTTCAATGCTGCTTTTTCTTGTAATAATGTGCAAGAGAAACAGCACATCTCTGTTTAATGTTCTTTCTCTTGTGTGAAGCCAGCGGAGACAGGCAGGCGCCGGGCATCGCCCACAGGGGCCACACATGCAGAGCGCTCATTGATTGGGTTCAGCTCTTCACAAGCATTATGGTGCTGGATATGATGGAATTAGTTTTGTGAATTATGCTTTGTGTCGACCATAAATGATGTGCTAATGCTACAACCTAAATTGCCTTGATGGTTTGATTGGCCCAGCAATGGGTTTCTAATTGGATTTCATCTTTATTCAATGGTGAAAAGCATTCAGAAATGAATGAGGGTGTTGTGCATTGTCTTGAAGTCTTTGATTAATCACTTTTTTTGACTAATTATGTTTATGTGAACTCTTTGTCCTGTGACCGATATTTGTAATACTATACACATTATCACCAGTGACTTATCAGTAACTGGCATACAAAAAGTGAATACAAGAAAATGACTCAGCTGTTTAGAAGCCAATTTCACACAAATGATTCCCTGGAGGAAACTCTTAGGGACAAAGGCTTCATTGAATAGATTTGTTGTTTGCTAGCAGTCTTAATCAGACAGTTATTTTCAAAACTGTTGACTAATATCGTGCAGCACTAAATTACAGGTCTGTAAATATAAAGTCTCACTCTTATGTAAACCAAGTCTGCATTTACCTGATCAAAAATGCTGTAAAAACAGTCATATTGTTTAATATCTTTACAAATTAAAACAACTGTTTTCTATTTTAATTATTGTAAAATGTAATTTAATCCTGTGATCGCAAAGCTGAATTGTTTAAAAAAAAATTATGTAGGGCAAGTGCTTCCAAAAAAAAAACTTCTTCCATCTCGCCATCTAGCGGTTAAATGATATATATTTTCTAATAAATATGCACATACTGTACACACTGTTGCTCTAGCTTCTTTTTAAAGATTCTTACGGGAGTTTGTTCTAATAAGATATAGGCACATGGTGAAATGTGCTAGAATGGGCACTATCACATAATTAAGAATTAATCCTGAAAGCAAAGCTTCTGAAAAAAAACAAAAACAACAACAAAAACAACGTTATTGTTGGATGGTTAACAAACAAACCACTATTTGCTTTCTGCTCTATCCCTAGATCTGTCCACCTTTAATATATCTGACATATATTCAGATTAAACGAATGTGATCGATTTCTTAGAAAACACTAGGCAATTTAGCTATATCCTCCGATACTTTTTTCTTGATAATCCTTTTCCAAGAACACAAAAACGGCTGGTAAATAAATCTTCTGATGCAAATCATGTTATTTGATTTGTCAATAGCTCTGACATGACTTCACATCTGCGGCCAATGCACTGGTAAGTTTGAGGTTGCAGGTATCATCGTGTTTACAATCAGGAAGAGTGTAGAGGAATGATGTGTCAGTGGCGGTTGGGTCTTTTTCTTTGCAAGCACTGCACAAAACACATACATAAGACAATCTGAGTTTACAAGTTATTGACAAAGTGTCAAATGATTGCATTTACCTGAAGTAGCAGCCAGACTTCCTTTTTAAGCCCTCAGTGACAGCGCTGTAGATAGAGGTCTGTGCGCCCTGCCAGGGAGTTTTCATCGGCTGCATACAGGGTAGAGACAGTATAGAGAACTTGCATGGAGAATGAAAGGTAAGATATACTGCAGTTTTGATATAGCAAACAATGAATAAACTAACAAAGTTTCTTAGTTTATTTTGAGCAAAAAAGTAAACAATTAATCTTTGTTTCATTGTCTGTCTTGGGTGATTTTGTCTCATACTGTGCCACAGGCTGTGTGCAATCCTTTTACAAGTTCATATACAAATAAAGCATTTACATGAATACATTTTGTTGTTTGTATTGTTTTATATTTCAATGGATGCTCCCACAGGTACAGTAGTCTCTGTGTACTGCCTACATCCAGGAGTGATTCGAACAGAGCTGAATCGCCATGTTCTGGCATTGTCCCCTCTCTAGAGAAAAACACATTGGCCAGCTTACTCTGTTTATAAATGAGCAAAGAACTGTAAGACCATTTTTCAAAGAGCCGGTCATCAAATTCAATCTCTCCTGTAGGTTTTCTTTCCATAAGGTTCTGTCTTGTTAAAAATTTTAGGGTCAGAAAGATTTTATTTTGTAAAGAATACTGTAACGTTCATAGTACGGGAAGGAGGAGGCGGGAACCGGCTAACATTTAAACAAAAAAATTAAAGGGGGGGTGAAATGCTCGTTTTCACTCAATATCCTGTTAATCTTGAGTACCTATAGAGTAGTACTGCATCCTTTATAACTCCAAAAAGTCTTTAATTTTGTTATATTCATAAGAGAAAGATAGTCTGTACCGATTTTTCCCGGAAAAACATGACCGACTGGAGACGTGACATGTGGGCTAAAGAATCACGAGCGCGAGTAGGCTTTTGCGTTGAGAGCGTCTGGAAGCTGTGACATTACCGTGAGGAAAAAAACATCCAAAACAAACCATGGCTAACAGTCAGATTCAGCGTATATTTATGATCCAGAATCAGATCCAGAGGCTGAAATTTAACAAGAGCAGCATCAGCAACGACGTCTCTATGTGGTATGTACTGAAACTGTATATATTTGCTTAGCGGTTTTGGAAAATGACTAAGTTCCACTTTATGTTGTCTTTTTTTTTTTTTTAGCTGTACATGTGGAAAGTGCAGTTTGATGACAACATCGCATGTTGTTTACTTGATGTGCTTACGCGCTGATAGCTAAGTTAACAACACAGAGATATTTGAAGCAGTTTTACTCACCGCCTGCGGTTCCAACACACGATCGTGACCCTTTTTCGTTGGGACTGCATCATCCTTAAGAAATAAACGATGTGCAAATCCCACGTCAAACTGGGCCTTGTTTGTAAAACAAGCATCTTCGAAATGCAGGGAACAAACAAAAACACTTGCACAACTCCGTTGATGCTCTTTAAAAATAAACTCCATCCACTGGTCCCTTAATGCATTTTTTTTTTTTTTTTTTTGGTAATCTGTGCAGGGTTGTCTTGCCCTGGCAACCAAAAACACACTTCTTTTGTGACAATTCGGTCTCTTGCTCTGATCAGTGAATGTCTGTGCTCTGCTTTACGGGAGCGCGCGCTCTTCCGGCAGAAGTGCCCTTAGGACCCATATAAGGAAATTCCGCCCCATCTAACATCACACAGACCCATACTCGAAAAAAACTTTCCGAAACTTGTGACAAACCGGAAGAGGTATTTTTTGGAACAAAAATACTCCTTCAAACGTACAACTTAACATTTGAAACTTTGTCAATGTTTAGCATGGGAATCCAACTCTTAAACAGTGTAAACAACTCAGTATGCATGAAATAGCATTTCACCCCCCCCCCCCAATAATAAAATAAACACAAAAAGAGCGCGACAGCGATTTAATAATCCTGAAAAAAAAAATAACGTTTCCACAAAAAAAAGAATTTATATTGATGTGAATTGATTACTCATCTATCGTGAACTTTTACAAAATAAAGAATAAACCTGGTCACATTATATCTTCTTTATGCAGAATGCTATAGAGCTTAAGCAATTTAACAGCTTAGTATACGCTTCTCTAAAAGGCTAAATAAATCCGCGCCTCATAAATATAGAACAGATTTCTCCACGATATGAAACGACATGTATCTCAGAATCACAATAAGAAATGAGTTTCTCGCATGAATATTAGGCTAGTGGTCAGATCAGATGGTAGTTTTATTAATTGAATATGGTAGAGTACGGCCTTGTAATGAAAATGGGAATGTTGATAAATAATGCAACAATCGGCGCAAGAACAATTATAATGGCTTAAATCTAAATTAAACGCACACGTACTCTGTAAACTGTAAAGAATTGGTTTTATTATCTAATTTCAACCGTAAGTTATCGTAACGATCCCGATTTTTCTTTCTTTTTTTTATTCTTTTGTATCGCATATGTACTAAGACTAAAATCAGCAGTTATCTGTTGCTATTAAAGATCAGAAATAAATGTAATATAGGCCTGATATTTTGTACGTTTTTCAAAAGGTGTTTATTTTGTAGGGTAGGCTAATGTGTTCACATTTTTTTTCACAGAACCATTCAGAAACTGCATTGATTTAAGTCAAACGAGCCATTACAGTTCTTGGTGAAGTCGATAACCACTCCTTCTGGGTCACGAAAAGAATCGGTCCAGAAGATTCATTTGTTCGGTACTCGTAGTACACTGGTTGAGCTGTACAGATTCATTAAAAAAACTATTCATAAGAGTCGTTTCTTGATGAATCGGACCTCAGTGGTCTTGTCAAATGTTTCGTGCTGTATATATTCAGTAATGTCTTTGCAGAGAATCTGAACAGTAGTGCAGTAAACGTGATGTACACAAAAGTGATGTTCCGTCCACATTGGCGGAAGGCCGCATGTTATAGAACTGTTAATGGAACAGAAGCTCTTAAAAATCATTTGGTTCCAGTACGTTTTAAAAAAAATTAACCTGTTATGAAAAAGTACGGTTTTTGTTTCCTAACATTGGTTTGTTTCCTAATGTTTTGTGCATGTAAGGGGTTGTATTTATTATTATATTGGCTAATATTTTCATATAGGGAT
>NW_020523532.1:0-30515 GCF_003368295.1 Carassius auratus
GTGTTGTCTTCTGAAAGGAACAATGCAGCCAGAACATTTGTGCTCTAATTACTCTAACACAATCATTTCCTTTGCTTTTCCGCATTAAGCTTTTTCTTCTGGTTGCTGTTCTGCTGGTTTTTACCCTGATAAATCTATTAGACTGTAGTTTGGCATCCAATAAAGCAATGAAGGAAAGGGACAAATTCCATGTTGTGTTAAGTAATTATCTAATAAAATAAAAATGAGGCATAAAAAAGAGAGTTTAATTGTGGTCTTGTCCTTCTCTACTGCATCCAACAATAAATCCTACAGTAATGTGGAAAATCATAACAAAAACAACAACAACAATAATAATAATTCTTAGTGTTGTTCTTACTAATATAAATAATATAATAATACTATACACAATAAAATGAAAATTGTCGAGTCACACTGAAGGCATCAAGGGCTATTTGAGCAAGAAGGAGAGTGATGGGTGTTGCTCCAGATGACCTGACCTCCACAGTCACCGGACCTTGAACCCAATCCAGATGGTTTAGGGGTGAGCTGGACCGCAGACAGAAGGTAAAAAAAAAAAAAATTACTGACCCCAAATGACTGACCTGTAGTGTATTTTATTACAAAAATATTTATATTTTAGTGTATTTTATTTATTTATTTTTACTTTTTATTCATCAAAGTATCCTAAAAAAGTATCACATGTTCTGAAAAATATAAAGCAGCAGAACTGTTTCAAACTTTGATAATGAATCATCATATTAGAATGATTTCTTAAGGATCATGTGATAATGATCCTAAAAATTCAGCTTTGCATCCCAGAAATAAATGATAATTTAAAGTATAATACGTTTAAAAACAATTATTTTAAATTGTAATAATATATCACAATATTACTGTTTTTTTTCTCTGTATTTTTGATCAAATAAATGCAGGCTTGATGAGCAGAAGAAACTTCTTTCAAAAACATTCAAAATAGTCATGTTTCCAAACTTTTGGTCTGTACTGTATATATGTATATATATACATATACATAATACATACACTCATTATCATTCTTGCTAAAATAAAAATGATAAAACGCTATAGTTATTCATACTTGGAGCACTGTAGCCCCTGATTGAAAATTTAGGGGCACACCTTATCCAGCCTGCAATGCAATCATTCACATATTTTTGCTGATAAGTAAAATTATAAAATTTATTTATTTATTTTAAATATGCTTCGGAAATGTTCTAGTGTTTTTGTGAGATTCACCCATAAATCACATGCATCACATCGTGCAAACTGCCAAATCTCATGCTGATGGGACGCTTTTGGGCAGTGTTGCTGGGAAATGTTTGCCGTCAGTGGGCAACAAGGTGAGACGCAGAGCCCACGACCGATCTAAAATATCCAGACAGAAATATGTTGGACAATTGCTCAAAACCGTGGCCCTGTGTATCATCAGCCTCAGTCGGAGCTGATCTCTGTAGAAGACAGCAGAAAAGTTCAGGAGAAAATCCTTCCTGCCAGCAACACACCAAGGCCAGTGCATCCTTTGACGCTGCAGCTCTGTACTGGTGTTCCTGCACCTGTACTGTACAGGAGCAGCTCTGTCTGACAGCTGTCATGTTTGATAGTGTCAGGCCCGTCTCGCAGCTGTCATGTTGCTCACGGAGCGCTCTTCATGTGCACGCTGTCATACTGTGTGCTGTGTTTGCGTAGGCCAGTATTATATGTGTTTACAGTGTTCACGCTGAATATTTCATATTTGCACATCGTGTCCTGTGTCATGCTATGTTGTTGTATCACTGTGATCTTTGTTCTGGTTTGAGTGTCACAACCTGTCAAGAACATTTCCAGGTTAGATTTCACCGCAAATTCTAAAGAAAAAAAAAAGTTATATTTTGCATATAGAAAATTAAGCATATTTTTGAGCCATTTAGATTTGTTTGCACCGTGACATTAGTTTCATTCAAATTAAAATAATATAAATCATTATAATTTCTTACAGTTTTTTTTGCTTGCAGCAAAGCAAGCACATTTTAAAGCCATTAAGATAAAATATAGCATGTCTGCATATAGAGTTTTTATAAATGTACTGTATTATATATAATGCAATATAAAGTGAAATAATAATATCATGTTGATACCATAAATATCAAGCACAATGATACATTATTAAATTCTGTGTCTACGCTTTGAGAATGAAATGTTTCACTCAATGACTATTTACCAGTATTGTCATATATATATCTCTATATTTTGTGACTGTTTCTGACCTCTTGAACCCAATGATGTTGACGTTTCCTCAGGCCAGAGAGCTGTATCTGCTTCATGTCCAGCAGATTGGCCTCAGATTTCACTGCTCTACACCACAACACCTGGACTGGAGCACAGACCTGAGGCCAATCAGAACCGAAAACAGATGTGCGACTTGTGGGCTGAAGATCGAAATAATTATTAGAGGCCAATATGTGTAAACCAAGACATATAACTGCAAGCAACTTAGGCTTATTTCATATTTTTTTTATAATTTAGTGCTGTCAAACGATTATCGCGATTAATCGCATCCAAATAAAAGTTTTTGTTTACATAATATATGTATGTGGTGCTGTGTATATTTATTATTTATGCGCATAAAAATATATAAATAAAACACATGCAGTATATATTTTGAAATTGTAAAATATATATATATATATATATATATATATATATTATATATATATATATATATATATATATATATATATATATATATATATATATATAATTTTTTTTTTAAATATTTTATATTATATAAATATATAATATAATAAGCAAAGCATATTTTTCTTTAACATATACATGCCATGTGTTGGGTATTTCTATGTATTATGTAAACAAAAACCTTTATTTGGAAGCGATTAATCGTTTGACAGCACTAATTAAGTTACGTCATATAATACGTTGAGAAAAGTCTTTATTTACCGAGTAATTTACTGAGTTTTACCGTATTTTGAAACTACGTATTGCACATATTTTCAACATTTGATTAAAAAAACAATATATAATTTGGTACATTTACCTGGTAAGATTCGAGCTCTGAATATGTCCAATACGCACACGAACGTTCTTTTAAATCAGTCATTTTTATTGATTGCATGGATCGATTTACAGGGCATTTGTGAATCACAGGACTGTGAGAGTTGGGAATTAAAAACCATAAGTTGAGTGACATGTTTGAAATTATGCACACTTTCTGGTTAGTGTCCTTACTAGTATTTAAATTCTGCAGCTTTTCAATAGCGAATCTATTTTATTTTATTAAGCTAGGGCTATAGTATTGTAAAACTTTAACTCATGTCTTGGTATTTTTCTGGTCGGTGTTCCCAACTAGTAAAGATCAAGGTTTGAATAATTTGGATAGAGCATGGCTTCTCACTCCATAAACATCATGAAGAGAGCTGGATGAAGCATATTTGCCAACAACCCATTGAAATCCAAAATGAAATGCATCGTTTCGCTTTTCAGTGACGAAGAGGATCGTTATTGTACCACTAGCATTTTCATGTGCTGTTTGGAAAATGATCAGCTTTTATGAACCAGTTGAACTGTTGATTGACGAAATATCAGTAGTCTTACCAGATAGGCTGTATTTTTGAATTTGGTATAGTTTGGCTTAAATTTTGGGGTTATAGTTTGTTACGCATTTTCAAATACCATTACACACTGTATTTTTTGTGTAACCCAGCCTGTTGGTTTTATGACTACTGTACTCAAGTGAATTGACCCCAGTATCTAACAGAATTTGAGACCATAAATCAAATAATGCAGACTGAAATGGGCTTTTTTCAAGGGGCTCTCCCATGTCTTTTGTCTTCTTGAGCGCAATGCTAACACAAGCTAACAACAAAGTATTTCTGGAGGCTGTTGTGCGATTGGTTTTGACATGACTTCTCACCGGCACTCACTTACTCCTGCAGTAAAAGGCTGAATGAGGGGGCTAATGGTTACTCGTAATAGAAATCAGCTGGAGATACTGACGGATGAGCTGTTAGCTGAGCTGGAGTCGTGCTTACCAGACCTATGTGCCCTGTTCTCCTGATGGGATGTCGAGCCCATTTTTCTTGGTCTGAAACACAAATACAGAACTTTTCGCTAAATTATAAATGATAACATTCAGAAATCCAATCCAATTTTTAAGCTTTGTGGTAGTCATCCTGAATGGCCTATATAACTATTTATGTTCCATATGTAGCGACACAACCATTGCTTACGTGGAGGTAGTTTCCAAACAAAATAGCTTAATATAGTGGTCAACAGAAATGTTGAAGAAATGTTTTGCTTCATGGAGTTCTTTGCCGACGGAAAATTCGATTGCACAGATTCCTATTGAAATGACTGGAATCGCCTGCGGAAATTTGCTGTACAAAGGTCAATTTGACTGCATCTTAATGTTTAGCATTTTTGTGCTAACGTTTTAAGAATGTTAATAACCCTTTAAATTGCGCAAACTGAAATTTCAAATGAAAACACGTACATTTCACAAAAACACCCACATATTGGAAAAAGGTTTTTACACCAACATCTGTGGCCATGATGACTTATTGCGAGAGGAAACAATTACGCTTAGATTCATAACATCGGTTAATGGAAACACTGTCATTTCACAGTAGTTTTTAAATAAACATGTATAAAATATTGCAAAAGTTTTGCCCAAATCTGTAATGGAAACCAGGCTACTGTTTTGTTAACATTATTAACGTCACATTTTACCAGTAACGTTAAAAGGATGCGATAAGAGCCAAAGTTCTGTTCATACTCGAAGTTGGTTTTCTGAGCTCCATGATGGTTTTATTCCAGCTTTGTCTTCTGTTGATTTATTTGTAATTTCTGCCGCCTTTTTAAATTTCCTTTAAAAAAATACAATGGCCCAACAGTGAGTGTTGCCCCCTGGTGGACTTACCTGTAACTTCTGACACATTCGCACACAAAAAAACTGAAATACCGTTTCATCATATCTTATAGCTCTAGTCCAAGTCCAGTTCATTTTAAAACTCATCAGTATTTTTGAAGGGATAGTCCATTTCTATTTAGCATATTAGAAGATTGTTTGAGTCAGTGTTTTTTTTTAAGCCAATCACTTGAAATGGGAAAAAGGAGATATAAGACGTTCAAAAGCTGTAGTCAGAAAAAAAATCATAATGTTGCTCATAACATACCCTTAAAATGGGAGTGAAATTAGATTAAAGTGACGTGTTATCAATCTCCACTCAGGGAGATGACGGTGCTATGAAGGCAAATGAATAAAAATAACATACTATATCTAGAGTTCAATGGTTATTTCCAGATATGAGCTTGATATGCATATTTATTTATTTTATTTTTTTGCTTGTTCAGTTGCTTTAGGACCAATATAATTTAGTTCTATAAATTATAGTTCTATCAAACAATCTTCTAATAAGATAAATTTATAAATGAATACTGTTATAGACTATAACAGTTCTAAATCTGGTACACACACAGCTTTTCTTTTTATATTTCAGTTTTCATTTTAACTTTGTTTTAGTCATTTAAATTGTTTTAGTATTTTTATTTTAGTAAGTATATATATTCTGTTTAGTTTATATTTTTATTTTAGTGTTAGTTTTGGTAATTTGCTTAATGCATAAATTTAATGTAAATGTAGTGTCACCAAAATAATGGTGCCCCCCATAGTATAATACAATGTGAATAAAAAAAAATAAAAAATCTTTCAAGGGTTTTCACCAACATATTTCAATGAGAGACATTAATTAAGCCAAGCAAACCTGGGGTTTTCTTTAAGACATTTTAACTGTCCGCTTCTGGCCAAAATATGAGTCCATAACCTGTAATAACACCTCCATCTCCTGATGTCCTTTAACTTCAAAGTCTACTAACATATTATTTACTGTTCGGACAGTTTTTAATCGTAAAGACACTTGATTTGTGCATATTTCTCTCCTGATTCAGATGAGGCGATATCCTCACTGGAGGAAGCTTTATTATGGAGTATGGACTCAGATTTTGGCAAAAACCAGGAAACATTTTAATAATGGATTTGTTTCTTACATACACACAGCTTTTCTATTCACAATACATTAACTGATGGAATTGATCAGCTGTTTGGACTCTCATTCTGATGGCACCCATTCACTGCAGAGATTAAAAAACAATTTAGAATTTTAAATCTTTGAAAACTAGACTAGTATACAGTGTATATGCCACAGTATTCACTAAGCATTACTCTAGTATTTCATTCCAAACGTAACCCGTGATTAATTTCCCAGTGAAGGCCAGAGGTCACAGTTAAGAGGTCGGGTTGCACAAACCACTGAGTGAAGTTTAATAGTCAATTACGGACATTTGTTGACGTGAACAGCTTACCCTGATACCGGGGAATCTTGTTCTGGGCCGAAGGTTAATTAACATAATTCAGGGGAGGATCATCGGATTCCCGTCGAACGCAGGCTATGTGATTCCTGGGGCACTGAGAGTCGACCTGAACAACTGTGCCTTCAACAGAGACCAAACACACACTCGCACAGTCACGACACCTTCACACAATCCCGAACACACACGTACCACACTGATTTAATGGAGCCCCCCTGCCCCAGTGCTCCTCACACACACACACATGCTAATTTCACACTCGGTAAGTGTGAAGCCTGTCAGCCGGGCTCAGATGCAGGCACAGATGGCTGGAGGGATGATGGGCGATGGATATTGTTGCTAAAGCCCCTCTTCATAGGAGTTACTGAAGCCCATCCTGAGAACAGATTCCCATTTACTGTCAAAACACATTCAGACATTCATTGGAAGGTTGCATCCCTAAATCTGATTAGATGCACCATTTTTTGAAAAAGAGTTGGATTCAAATGTTTACATCAACCTATCAGAATCCGCAAAATGTTAAAATATTTTACAAAATGCATGTTATTGTTTATTTAGTACTGACCTGAATAAGATATTTCGGTCCCACTCTATATTAGGCGGCCTTAACTACGGTATTCTTCTATTTTAATTAATCATTTGATACATATGTGTTTTAACATTGTAATTATATATTTTTTAAATACCTACATGTAATTATATCTATAGTTGAACTGTTGACCCATCCCTTACACTTTAACCCACCCTTAAACCTACCCAAACCAGTCCCTAACCTTTATACCACCTCAACATCAGCAAAAGTGTTTTGCAATATAATATGAACACAGCAAATACAGTACATTATATTTTTTTATGTAAGTACATAGCAGTTAAGCTCACCTGATATAAAGTGGGACCAATATTGATATAAATATAAATGTAGTCCACAAGTCCAAAATAATAGTTGAATTTATAAAAATGATCCAATTCAAAAGTTTACATGATTGTTAATATACTGTGTTGTTACCTGAATGATCCACAGCTGTGTTTTTTATTTATTTAGTGATAGCTGTTCATGAGTCCCTTGTTTGTTCTGAACAGTTAAACTGCCTGCTGGTCTTCAGAAAAATTCCTTAGGTCCCACAAATTCTTTGGTTTTCCTGCATTTTTTAACCCTTTCCAACAATGATTTTATGATTTTGAGATCCATCTTTTCACACTAGGGACAACTGAGGGACTCATACACATCTACTGTAATACAGAAGCTTCAAAGATACTACTTAAAATATAAGTAAAGAAATATTGACAGCAGTCGATTTTAGAATTTAATGTCAGTGTCAAAAAAAAGTTTATAATAATGTCATTGTTCAAAAGTATGTGACAGTAGAATTCCATGACTGCCCGATTAAAACCAAGTATTCCAGAGAGTTGTGTTACACACTGTAACACACAGCCTCAAGTGACATATTGCTTAATTCAGTGGTTCCCAACATTGGTCCTTGAGGCACCCCGACACAGCACTTTTTGCAAGTATCCTTAATCGAACACACCTGAATCAGGTCATCGGCTTATTAGTAGAGAATCCAAGATTTGAAATTGGTGTGTCAGAGAAGAGAGTCGACCTGAACAACTGTGCCTTCCACAGAGACCAAACACACTCGCACAGTGACGACACCTTCACACAATCCCGAATTTAATGTCAGTGTCAAAAAAAAAAGTTTATAACTAGGGCTGGGACTTTAACGCGTTAATTGAGATTAATTAATTACACAAAAAATAACGCGTTAACTAAGATTAATCAATTACAGAAAAAAAAATTCCCGCATTTTTAATAACTTATTTTTGCACCGCGGAACGTTTCTCACTGGATTTGTTTCGGCGGACCGATTATACTGAAGCACCAACTAGCGTTCGCTTCGCATATCACTGCAGCCTGCAGCACATCCAGCCTCAAGTATCACCTCAACGCAAAACATATAGCAGCTAGCGTGGACTTTACACTTCATGTTGAACTATATATTATTTTGTTGGTGCAACAGTTTATGTTGAACTCTTTATTGTTTTGGCCAAGGTTATTGAGAGTTGGACTTAGTATGTTATGGCCTCTGAAGCAACAGAGAGATGTTTTCTAATAGTCAGTGTTTCCAATATTCTGAATGTAATTGACAGTATTGTGTTTTACTTAAAAAACACTTTACAGAAGGTTCCAGCACCTATAAGCTTCCTGAATTTCTGAAAATGTACTATTTCTAAATTGTTTCTAAATATGCTATTGCTACACTTCATGGCAAAAATTGCACTGGTCTGCTAGACTTGGTTGAACAAAAATAAACAATATTTTGTTGCTTAAGCTTATGTATTCAGTCATTATTCAATGGTATACTATAAATCCATGTGAAAAAAAATTACTTCTCACTGTTCTCAGGTCAAATATTTATATGCGCTTAAAATGCGATTAATTTCGATTAATTAATTACAAAGCCTCTAATTAATTAGATAAAATTTTTTAATCGAGTCCCGGCCCTATTTATAACAGTTTTATAACTGAATAATATCATTGTTCAAAAGTATGTGACAGTAGAATTCCATGACTGCCCGATTAAAACCAAGTATTCCAGAGAGTTGTGTTACACACTGTAACACACAGCCTTAAGTGACATATTGCTTAATTCAGTGGTTCCCAACATTGGTCCTTGAGCACCCCGACACAGCACTTTTTGCAAGTATCCTTAATCGAACACACCTGAATCAGGTCATCGGCTTATTAGTAGAGAATCCAAGATTTGAAATTGATAAGTCAGAGAAAGGAGATATTCAAAATCTGCAGTGTTGTGGTGCCTTCAGGACCAGGGTTGGGAACCACTGGCTTAATTAACACATATGACCCAGTTTATTTATTACTGAGTCTTTCTGAGCCCAAACAATGAGGTGTGGTCTGTCTGTGAGTCTTCTCTGGGTGCAGATGGACAGCAGGACACGCGTGATCTGAGGGATGGAGGACGGGTTGCCAAAGCCGAATCTGCTGCCCCACTCTGGCACCTTTTCTATGAATGTCTCCATTCAAACACATGTGAAAGTGTGCTCCTTCCTTACACATGTGAGCTGGAGGCTAATGGCGGCTGACGGACCAGAATGAGCTGGATAATACCCTCTCGAATGCCAGGCTTGTTAGGGGCTGGGCTGCAGCTGTGTCCACTGATGATGGCTTGTACCATCTGCCAAACAGGCCTCTGGGAGTGAGAAACACACAGAGAGCTTTAATTGGGTTGTGAGGGAGAGCGATGTTCCTAAAGATACTGTGAACGCAGAGTCATATTCGACTTTTTCCTCCTGTGTTCAACTTAAATATGAAATATAATGAATGTCCTTTCTGTTGACTATCTTCCACTCTTTCTGCTGTGCGTTTAAGATTGTAAAGACAGGTGAAATGACGGGTTGCAGGTCTGCTGCTGAGATCCATTCTTCAGTAACAGCCATCAATAACATATTTGAATTTCTTTTGAATGTCTTTTTGGATCGGATGTTTTAGTTTTGAAAGTTACATTATGGTTCATAGTGCACCGTACTCTTATTCCAAATGATTTCACTGTACCACTGTACCAAAAAAAGAGTTGTAATTTAGTTTTACATGACCTTTTTACAACCTCTCGCCAACACTTAGTATTAAACTAGATGTTTTCGCTGCTGTCCCTTTAAGATGTTCATATTTAATAACTTCTATTATAATTCTTACACTTTAAAAAAACAAATGTGTGTGTATATATGTGTGTGTGTGTGTGTGTGTGTGTTTGTTTTATATTATACATAACATAAATGTATGTATTCTTATTTTGATTATTTTAGTAATAAGTAATTATATAAATTAGATAGTCACAATGTGTGTAAATTACATAATATGAATGTCATTTTGAATATGCTTATTTTAATTATTTTAGTATAATTATATATAATTACATAAGTTTATAAGTAATAAAGTAAATAAAATGTGTAAGCAAAAATAAAGTAAGTAAAAAGTAAATAAATTTTATTATCCTTATTATTATTATTGTTATTATTTAAATAATATTAATGTATTTCCTAATTATTAATTGTAAAAAATTGTATATATATTTATATAAAAAAATTTCCATGTATGATCTGCACGTATGTAGTTTTATAATTTATGTATATAGATCATCATGATTTATCAGTTTTCTGTATCTACTCCTCATCTAATCGACTGGGGTGTCCCTCACTCTCTGCCCGTCTGTTCTGCTCTGTTTCATACAAACCCAGGCTTTGTTGTCATTTCAGTTAACACCGGTGACATGTGCTGTGAAATCCCACATAGAAACCCCTACAACAAAGTGTGTGTCTCCGTACAGTGAGAGCCGCAGGCATCAGTTTCATCAAACCCAAAGACTTCAGCGCTTTGAATGAGTTACAGTAAACGGACCTTATCTCTCCTGCCAGGAGCTTGAGGTAAACACACAGCTTCTTCAAAGCCCGGCGTGAGGTCTGATGATGGGACTGAGTGAGGAACGAGTCTGCTGAACACAGGCCTTTGTGGGAAGTCAAAATCTGCAAGTTACAGGAGAAAGTGGCTGATTCAGTTTGGGAGGACAGAATATCTTGAGATGTCCAAACAGTGCAGTGTACAAGAGAAAAAGTTTTGAAAATGTTCGATCAGTCTATACATGATCAGAACGCGTAATATAATGTGACTGACTGACTGAATTTAATTTGTATTATATAATTTTTTTATAAATACGTTGGTTATTATTATTATTATTATCATCATTATTATTGTTATTATTAAAGTTAATGATACACAGTTTAAATGTACATTTTAATAATGTAATGTAATATTTTTACAATTTATTTTATTATTATAATTATATGAAAAATATCATTTAATTAATAAGGTGTTGATAACGAATAAAATGTCATATATCTTTGTTTCTATTAAGTTGTTTTTTATAATAAAAAGAAGAATTATAAAACAGTTTGTAAAATATTTAATAAATATGGCTACGCACAATTTTTCTATAGTTAATTTATGGGGAAAATTATATAAACATTAATTGTACTATTATAAGTTATTATATCATATTTAATTATTCTATGAATTAAAACTATACAATCATAGTTATAAATTATTATATAATTTTTTGTGTTATAAAATACATAATAATGAAATAGAGTTTTAAATTAACTGTATTGCGTTACTATACTATATATGTAACTATACATTACATTTATGCATTTGACAACTTACAGTACATTAAGGCTATAATTTTTTTTCCCCCAGTATATTTGTTCCCTGGGAATTGATCCCACAGTCTTTTGCGCTGCTAACGCAATGCTCTTTCCCTTATTAAATGCTAATAGGTTTTACAGGAGTCTTTGTATTATTGTTATTATTATATACATAGTTTGATCCTCGTCTTCTATCAGACAAAGCAGCGCTGGTGTGAGTCTGCTTCACCGGCCAATAACAGATGGGAAGAGAGCTTGAGAAAATAAGTGTGATTGCTTTCTAGTGATGCTTTTGCTATGGATGTTGTCATTGCAAAATTTTCATTGAATGCGGTTCTTTCATACTAATTTGTTTCTAATTTCCAATCCAAACGCTACACTTCCCCTCACATACATTAATAAACAAAAGAATTAGGTTTCATGTCTTTTTCCCCCTCTTGGGTTCAGATATGCGACTCCACACGGACTGTCAGCTTAAATTGTCCTCTCTGTCTTTCCCCAGTCACTTGTGTGATTGCGGTTGAATGGCTTTGCTTCTGGGAGAATGGGGCGCATTATTTGAGTTCATGACCTCTGGAGCATCGGGGCCCATTCAGACAATAACACACAGGACGCCGGCAGGGAATGATGGATTATAAAGCATGAGCGTTTACATCAGGATCTATGGACTTCATTTTGGACGGTGATGAGTTCTAGTCTCAGAGGTGTCCAATGAAAGAACAGTGTGGCGTTTCTTTTCACACGTAACCCTCCGTCTTCTGTAGATTGAGGCGTCCATCGGGTGTGAAGATATTTGGGTTTCTGGCTGTTTATTGGTCCTATTGACCTCTCTTTACTGCAGGAGAAACGCAGGGGTCGCTGGCTTTGATCACCCACCCATGAGAAAGTGTTGGAGCAGGGGTCAGGCGCTTCATTTTTGGGAACAGAGCAGCTGGTGTGTCGTAGACACTGATGCGCTGCTGTTTTAATAGACTTCCTGGAGTCTGGAATGAGTCCGGCTCCAGAGCTGGATCATTTTTTCACTAATCTCTGCATAGGATTCACAAACAGACTGTTAAGAGTTGATTCTTTTTAGTGAATCAGAAGCACACAGGACAGCTAGTGTGGTCTGATTCCTGAATGATTGACTCCTGTGAGGTGATTCATTTTAGTGAATCAAAAACAAACAGCAAGGCTAATTTAATCCAATTCCTGAATTAATAAATCTTATGAGGAAGTATTTCTTAGTGAATCAAAAACATGCAGTGAAACTAGTCGGATTCCTGAATGTAGGACTCTTTTGAGGTGGCTCTTTTTAGTGAATAAAAAAACAAAAGTACAACGAGATTAGTACGATTTCTGAACCAGTGACGCTTGTGATCTGATTTCATTTCAGTGAATCAAAACTTGCAGTTAAACTAATATCTGTATATTAGTCTGATACTTTAAAATGAACCACTTCATAAGAGTCATTCTTTAGTGAATCGAAAACATACAGCAAAACGAGTTCAGATTCCTGAATGAATGATTTTTATGATTTGGATCTTTGTAGTGAATCAAAAACATACAATAGGTCTAGTATAGCCAGATTTCTGAATGAATGAATCCTAAAGATTTAAAGATTCTTTTTCGTGAATCAGAATATGTGGGATAACTAATATAATCAGATTCCTTTCTGAATGACTCTTATGACTGAATGACTCAGATTTCTTTTTAGCAAATCAAAAAAATAAAACGTTATTAGTTTAGTCTGATTTCTAACTGAATAACTCTTTTGAGGTGGTTCTTTTTAGTGAACCAAAAACATACAGAGTAACATATATAGTCTTATTCATGAATAAATGACTCTTATGATCCAGTTACTTTTAGTGAATCAAAAGCATACTTTACATCGAAACTAGTATAGTCAGATTCCTGCAAGAATATAAGTTGGCCCTTTTTAGTGAATCAGAAACATACAATGTAACAAGTTTTGTCTGATTCCTTAATGAATTATTATTATTTTGAGATGGTTCATTTTATTGAATCAAAAGCATACATAACAATGAGTTCTGAAGCTAATATAGTCTGATTCCTGAATGAATTACTCTTATGAACTTTTTTGTTTGTTTGTTTGTTTGTTTTTCAGTGAAAATCAGATCAGTGGGTTTAGTCTGAACTCCTGAATGAATGACTCATAAACATACAAAAAAAATTTTAGTGAATCATAAAACGACTATAGTCTGATTCCCAAGTGAATGAATCTATTAAATCTGATTCTTCTTAGTGAATCAAAACAGGACAACTAATGTAGACAGATTCCAGAATGAATTTCCTTTATGATCTGATTTGATTTTAGTGAGGGAAAAACAATATAACCTGATTTCTGAATGAATCACTCTCATTAGGTGGTTCTTTTAAATTAATCAAATACATACCGCAAGACAAGTATAGTCTGAGAGAGCCAAGTGAAATAATCTTATAAACCAATTCTTCTCAGTGAATCAAAAACAAACAGGAGAGGTCAGATTCTGATGACTCTTATGAGATATACAGTAAGAGTACAGCAAGAGCAATGTAAACGAGTTACTACTGTAGTAGGATTTCCAAACTTTTTTAAACTTTTTTTTTTTTTTTTAGTTTTTAAATATTTCTTCTATAAAATAATCATTAATGAAACTGTTAAGGAAGATGAATCAGAATTGGAAACTGGAACTGGAATCATTAAACTCCCCTAATGGTGTGTCTTGTATTTAAAGCTTATTTCCTTAAAATCCCCACTTGAAACTGAACGTCTTGAGGAGCTAGATAACATCTGCCTGGATTTTGTCTTTAAAGTGCTCGGCTAAGCATGTCTACCAACTCTGCTAAGAGCGAACGAACATGAGCGATAGACAGCAGAGTATGCGAGAGCTCTCTCGGTCTAATGGAGTGATATCAATGGTGTTCAATGACAGATTCATGACTAAGCATTTGACATTTAAAAATCAGACATCAATAAACCCTCGGTGCTTTGCAGATGTCTGTGATTGATTTATCTGCCTGTACAAATTGGTCTGCGTCTCTCCTTTTCCTGTTTAAAATGAAGGAAAAGCCATTGCTGTATTGGAAACCACTGGAGTGAAGATGTAACTATTTATCTGTTTATGTCTGTTGTCCATCTATCTGGCCACCTGTAACCGATGTCTTTGTTTTGTTTCTTCATTTGCCTGCTTTTGTGTGTTTATCTTTTATGAGTGATTGGAAGATGTTCTTTTCAGGCTTGGTTTCCTAATGGATGTACTGTAATAAATGGTCACAAGCCTCTTCTTAGAGAGAGCAAAGATGAAGACTACCGACGTGCCAGACTTATCATGAAAAGACAGGCTGCTTTTTGAAAGCTGAAAAGAGGTTCTTGTTATATCTGTACACATGCATTTGCGCACCGTTAAACAAATTAATTTGATATAGCGCCTTATAAAAGCAGGAGGAAATGTGAACATGTCATGTATGTATATGATTTACATGAACAAAATGAATGTGTTTGCATATGTGTGTGTGTAAATATACACTAAAAATAAAATTGGTGCAATTATTTATTTATTTTTAGAAATAACTAGCACATTTTTGTAAAAGCTGTTGTAGCCTAAATGTTTATGTGCAATTCATTTTATGTTGAATCAAATCAAATATTTATTTCTAAACCTACAGTTTGTAATGTCTACTTTCTCATTTAACACAAAAAAAGCTTCATAAAATCTTTTGAGGCTTTTTGCACAGTCAAAATTATTTTGCGATTAATTAGATTGAATAATCGACACATCATGTAATTAATTCGCTTAAACATTGTAATCGACTGACAGCCCTAAAATAAATATATAAGAAATATTTGCTTGAAATTTTTTTTTAATTGTTCCACAGGTCTAACAGGGCCATGCTAACCAGTCAAACTAAAACAAATTAAAACTGGAACAAAACTGATTCTAAACTACAAAGAGACAGAAGACAAGCCAAAAGCATGAAGTACAAACCGTGGTGATTAAAATTACTTAAATCTTGCACCATCTGTCATTGACAGGGTGAGAGTGAAAGACATAATTTATCTTAGCCCACGATGATGTATTTAAGCCATCAAGGCTGTCAGATTAAGTGAAATAAATGAAAAGACGAGAAAGTATCTAACTATCTGGCTAGCTTGGGGTTTTTTCGAGAAAGATCTTTGTTTCAAGCGTGCATCAGTAATTTCAACTAACCTGTGTTAGAAAATGACAGTGTTTTTATGTTTTTACTTGTCACTTCCTGTGGTTTGACACTTCCTCGGCTGTCAGCTAGCGGTTAGCGAGAATAGCAGTTCTCTGCCTCTTTGTGCTGTACGGTTAACTGGCCTGAAGCCAGACTGTGGCTATCTTTTAACTGTTAGCAAGAGTGACAGGGTAAAGATAGGCCTCTGCTTCTTGTCACATAGACACTTCCAGTAAAAGAACGAGAAATGGAAGATAAAGCAGAAAAAAAGTCAAAGAGGTGGAAATTGGCGGCACGTTGCAGTGAAAGATAAGATGGAAAATTACAAAAGACGGGTGGAAGGGAGCTGAGCGATGTGTCGATACAAGTGGACCATCTGACAATATCCTCAGCAGTGGATTGTATTCATAAATCACTCAGCACTTGAATGTAGAAGAGCTGTTTCTTGCAGATCTAGTTGACATTCAGTATGGTGCAGTTCAACTTGCAGCCTATTCTGGCCAAGAACTTAGACAGGAAGACTGCTGTCTGACAGCAATGTATAGTTACACCCAACTAAAAAAGTGCAAAACATATAATCAAGAGTAATCTTAAGGAAATGTTCTTTAACTGATTTTGTAGAATTTCAAGATCAGCCATTTATTGGTTATCAGCTAAAAAAAAGGGAAGATGTCCGAGTGGTTGTGTATCGCTATGGGAAATTTCAAAATTCTCGAATTTGTTGCATTGATGTGCTTTGAACGAATAGGAACCATGGAGGACAACAAGTTAATTCTTGACTATTTTATGTGGAAATCTTTTTACAGCCAAAATACACTGAAGATCGACAGTCAAATTTCTGACGGATTTTGAATAAATGGTTGCATCTCATTTGATGACGACAATGTAAACTTTAGCTATGCTTTACATTTACTAAACTTGATAGCCAGTAACATAGACAATGATTCACTGATCAACATAGTTGGCATGCTGATGATGTTTTGGGCAAATAAAAGCAGTTTTTACTGAGCAAAATACATACATATAAACATAACTTTCCTTTACCATGTTTAAACTTGGAAACTTGGGTATCAAAATTATTCCTGGTTTTCCATTTGTAAATACGACTTGAGAGGCTGTTCAATGTCTAAGTTGTCTACATCGGCTACAGAAACTCGAGAGTGCTGATTACCATCAGTGGACAACAGGTGGAGGAAGTGGCGATTTTCACTTATCTTGGTAGCATCATCTCCTTGGCCATTGACACAGAGCTAGATGCCATTTGCCAAATTGGAAAGACATGTGCTACGTTTCAACAACTTGCCCAATCTAGAGTTTTCTCTCCCTGCAGATTAAATTGTGGTTCCTGAGCCACGATCGTTATGCGAAACCTGGAAGCTAGATGCCATTTGCCAAATTGGAAAGGCATGTGCTACGTTTCAACAACTTGCCCAATCTAGAGTTTTCTCTCCCTGCAGATTAAATTGTGTTTCCTTAGCCACGATCGTTATGCGAAACCTGGAAGATGACGGAAGCGGTCACTCAAAAATGTAAAAAAAATTTCTTTTTTTGCGAAGCCTTCGCAAGATCATTTACTGGGATGCCGTTATCCTGGCAACCTTCACAATGCAGATGAAAGGATGACCGAAAATTACATGACAAAGGCATTTAATAGATGGCTTGCCGGCTGTTGACATTTCATGGGATGAGGCTGAAGCAATCACCGTTAGGGAATGCTTGCCGCCCCATGAGCCAAACAGCATCAGTGGAATAAAGGTTAAGGTGAGGTATACAGTGCAAATGGTCCAAAGGCCAAAGTATACTTCATTCAAGCTAGAGTATGCATAGCCTACAGACAAAAACATAGCCTGTCAAATTCTACACAAAGAGTTCATTTTTCTTGCCCATCCTCTTCAAAGACATGAGCTTAAGTGGAGCACCCAGAAACTCACAATTACATATGCACACCTGTGTCTGCCACAAGTCCACAGATAGCATGTCAAACCCCACAAGCACTCTAGAAAAACATCGCTCATCTTCATGATGGTACCATTCCCACCTGCTCCTCACAGATCTCTCATTTCAAGACAATGTTGTGAGAGGGTTGGAACAGCCAATAGAAGCATGCATTGAATCCAAAATGAAGAAGCTCTTTAATCCTATTAATTCTCTGTGCTACCTGTGCTGACTAATGTAAGAGAAAAAAATGGACCTTTTTCCAGTATATACCGTGCAGATGGATTTACATTGAAGATCAAATACTCCAGTGTTTTCCAACCCTGTTCCCTTGTCTGACCCATGTATTTCAGGGCCATTTTGTATCCAAAATCACATCCTCTTTGCAATTACCACAAATATGTTCTATATAGTATGAATGTGTGTGGTATGAATGTACACCAATGTAACCAATACGCCATGTTGTCACATGACCTACAACCATCAGTTGCACTGTGTCACAGCCATTCATAAATCCTCTCCTGTGGCCACATGGTTTAGTAAATTATAAATTGTACTCCCACTTCAGAACAATGTTGTAAGTTGTAGGTCATCCAGATACTTTTTTCCCTAGTCTTCGTGAGTACTGTGATTTCTGACATGCTACTTTGGTAACGTACTGTTTTTTGCCTACTACATAAAAGACAGTTATGCAATTTCAGATGTAGCCCAGGGGCTGGTTGCTAAAACCATTAGAATTGTCTTAAAAAGTTAGTCGTCTATTTTTCTTTTTCCAGTTTTGTCAGTTATGAATAGGGAAAATTATCTAATTTGAATTCAAAAAGTAAGTCTGATTACCTCTTGGCTTGCTACTAGGTGGTCAAACTAGCTCATAAGACACAATCTTAACATAGTGATTACATTTATGGAACTGGTTCCAGGTCTTAAAATAACAAGCTAGTTAAATCAGGTGTGTTTGTTTCGGAAGAGTTCGAAAATGTGTACTGTTGGTGTGCCTCTAGGAACAAGATTGGTAAAAACTGGACTTGCTCTTTCCATCATCAACCCCTGCATGGGATTTCTAAATGAGTCTCAGGGAATCACAGTTACCTACTGACTCCACCTGAGGCTCATTATTGCCAGATTGTACCCAGCAACACAACTTTATTTCTAGGGATTTTAGTAATTTAAGAAAGTCTAGTATATTGGGCTGGAGTCAGGTTTACCTGATACTCATTGTCCAGCTACGTTTCTTTGGAGTGTACAAGTGTACAGCCAGTTTTTATCATTTACTTTCAAATTTGAGAAGACTTTTCTATATTCTAGAGAACTTCTCTCAGAATTTCACAGTTACCTATTGACTCCACCTAAGGTTAGAATGGGATCCCAATCTCCCATTTTCTTGTAAGCATTCATTGTAGATACCCAATGCCTTGCAAACAAAATATTATTTAAGGACATGCAAAATCCGTTTTAAGCAAGTTTTAGTTTCACCTGACTTAATTGGACAAATTTCTTAGGGGATGTTTGCAAGTGTACAACCTATTAATAAGTTCACATACGAATGTATTCAAAAGACTGGTTAAACAGCACAGTCCACTATTCCAGAGTCATCTGAATGAATTCCAAGAATGGATTCTTGACTCTGCCTTGGGCAACAAAGGGTATGCCAGTCTTCCAGCTCCTCTCAAATGCTGATTGTAGCAGCCCGGTACATTCCTGGGATGTACTCTGAAGATCGACTCGACAGCATCTTCCACTACAGCCACTTCTGAATGAACTCTCTGAATTTTACAGTTACCTCTTGACTCCACCTCAGGCAACAAGGAAGATTCCAGTGTCCCAGCTCCTCTCAGCTGTAGACTAAACTAGGCCACCTCTAGGCCAACGCACCTCTGCCCCAGCTGTGGACCCATTTGTCTGCCACAAACCCACAAGGTCATAACAGCCCCCATCATTTACGATACACACACCTCAAAACTTTTTGCATTTTTTTTACAAGTTCCTGGCATCCCTCTAGCAAACTACTTACCTGTCAAAACTGGTGGAAATGATGAGTTAGTCCTGAGAGTCATTTTTGTCTGTGACTACACAGTTTACTCTCCCTATTTTTGCACGGTGAGAATGTTGTCGGCTTGGCTGACTTCTTAAGAAGTCTCTATTTTAACAATCACCTTTAACGCCCAAAATGATCTGATCTAATCTCATTAAATAAATAACTATTATTCTTTGTATTTAACCAAATAAATTCAGAAAATAACTACTCCTGGAACTTCAGCAGCTGGTTTCCTTTGGGAGAAATCACTTCTTGGCAGAAGTGGTTCGTGTCAATCTCTTAGATGACCTTGGTGAATAATTTGTCAATTCCTTCTTTCAGAAAACGGTGAAAAAGAGCAGTCCTCCTTGTACTGCCTACTTCAAGTTTTCCTGCAGCTTTTCCATTAGGTTCATTTCTGAGCTTTTGCTTGTCCTTGGTCAGTTCTTCATTTTTGCTGTTTGAGATATTCTTCTGTAGGTTTGCTAGAGGGTTGTGCGTGATTGTCTTGCTTCGGGGTCACATACAATTCAACTTTTATAAACTGATAGCATTGCGTACAGGTGTGGTACAGTGTGGAAGTACATGATGGCTAGCTTGCGTGTGGCAACAGAAGACCTTTGACCAGCTCCATTGAAGTTGGTATAATTTTTTTTTTTTTTTTAATAATACAAAAATTAAATAAATAAATATCTGATATTGTTTTAGCGGATTGAATTTTAAACTCGACCTTGGTAAGAATGATCAGCAAATATTTATTCAAGCAATCTTAAAGACGTCCTGAAGGATATGTTGGTTAAACATGATGAAAAAGCAATGGATGTGAATTGCGTTCTTTATTTTCTGTATCTCAATTTTACTTTCTTTTAGTGCTGTCAAACAATTAATCGCGATTAATCGCATCCAAAATATTTTATGTTTTATATATATAGATTTAATATATAAGCATACATATTTTTCTTAAATATATACATGCATGTATTTGTATGTATATATACATAAAAATATACACAGTACACATATTATGTAAACAACAACTTTTATTATGAATGCGATTAATCATGATTAATCGTTTGACAGCACTAGTTTTCTATACATTTGATAGCATAAGTATTATGGGCTGTTCAAACAAAACACATTTTTCCATTGCATTGCACTAGATTGCATTGTGCATTGTGTTTTTAGATGCAAAGATGCATTCAGTAGCTCCCTTATAGAGTGCATTAAGATTATAGCAGAACTTTGACTGCTATAAAATATTATTTTACTCATAATTTTAAATGATGGTTTATTGACCAAAAAGATGGTAATGACTGGTAATTTTGCCTCCAATTGTAGGTGGATGAAAGCATGCAATTACTTTAAATATCAAGTTAATGTCGTGTTAACAGTGAATTCAATGATGGATAGAGGACATTTGGTCCTGTCATTGCCCCGAACGATATCTTATCATTTAGATGTACCTGGTACAAATGGACTTCCTTTAAAGACTTGTTAGAGACAAAGGACATACCTAGTTATTAAAAATGTATACAAAACCATTAGTAATTCACATCACCTGCTGTAATGGGATTAGACAAGGTTAAAATCCTTCCTGTCTGCTCAAGTGACTCGCGGTACAGACTCATTGATTGTTTTATTTACGAGGTTAAGGCTCAGTGTTGCTCTGTAATCGGATGTGACAGTAAAGGAAGCGTGCGGTTACTTTCGCCCGCCACACATTTCATGCCTCAACAAACCCCTTAATATAAGCTCTCCTCCAAAGCTTCATGAGCTCCCTACATAGAACGTAAAGGACCAGAAGTGCACTTCCAATGATGGCTACTCAAGAAAATCGATATTATAATGATGCTTCATTTTCACGTGTTTAAACCTTATGACGAAACAATCCCAGAATGCATCACATTAAGTTTATTATAAAATTTCAAAGCAGATAAACCACAGTTTTAGAAAATCGTCTAGTAAAATTTTACCCACGCCTTTGAAAAACAAGTGCACTCTAATAAAAAAAGTTATTATTTTAAAATGATTCACTTTAAAAGTAATGTTTTCAGACACTTAGTTGCATGTTATTTACAACTAAATGGAAATGTATTACTTTAAATTTATATTAAATGCAATTAGTTAAGTGAACTTAAGAGTGTTTTTGACTCAACATAGTAGTACATATTTATATGTGATTTCATAAAAATTTAAAATATGGTTAAAGTGTACTACCAAATATACCGGCAAGCATTTATGGTAAACTAAAATATACTTAAGTGTAATTTTTTTTAACTTTTATTTAAATATATTTCTAATGACATATTTGTAATGATGAAATTGCATTTTGTTACGTGTGTGTGTGTGTGTGTGTGTGTGTGTGTGTATATATATATATATATATATATATATATATATATATATATTTTTTTTTTTTCTCTTCAAAAGAAGAAGAAGTCTCTTAAAAACAGTCGTAAAAGTGAACTTTAAGTACACTTAAGTGGCCTTTTGTTTCATTAATATGATCTGCAAATACAGATTTCTTTTGAAATATATCTTTTTATGATTTGAGGTACACTAAAAGTGTGATATTGTTGCATTAAGCATTCATGCAGTATTTGTGAGTAGGCTACTATGAACTGATTGCGTTTATTAAAGTGTCATGTTAGCTTAGCAACATGCTAATGTCAATCTTTATTGAATTTAACTCTGTTAGCAGGTGTTAGTCAGGTCTCTGTTGCATTTCACACGAGCGGCGCTATTTTTATTACATGTGGAGTTGCTGACAGCTCACTAGCTTTAGGCACAGAGCTAAAAACCTCATAAGTGACTGATTTGGAGCACTCTATAGGCAGCGACACGAATAGTGCTCGAAGTGAGAATCGAGTCGCATGTTGACTTCAAGCTAATGCTACAATAAGCATATACATACATAGCACACAAAAATATTGGGTAAATCAGTCCTGAACTCTTTCATTTATATGTTTTTAGTATTGAATTAAAATGTATTTAAGTTTATTTATTCACAGATTATTTTTAAACTGCAAGCTAAGTTTTCTGATGAGGGAGCATTATTAATTTGACTTCTTTTTATTTATATAAAGAATATAAATTATACATGAAATAAATCTTCTGTGCTTGCTAGTGAGCATTAAATACATCAGAGGCACAGAAAGCTTGTTTTACTGCAGGTTATGTAGACACTCTCTCCTCCTTTGTCTTGCGTTTGCGATACAGACATCCATTCTTCATTCTGACAGTTGCTCGGAGCAATCTGAGGTTAAATGCCTCGCTTGATGGCACAATTTTTGATATCTCAGTGCCAAGACCTCAGCAATTCTTTGCTTTTTACATTGGTGGCCCAGATCCTCAACCATCATGCTGTCACCACATCAGTGATGCTGTTACTGCTGTTAAAACACATATCTACATAAAGCCATTTCATCATTTTCCTTCTGACAATGCCTCACTTTGGGTCACAAAAGCTTCCACCAACAACTGTTAAATAATGCATCGCTATAAATGATTCAAACGGCAGGACACAACCATGGTGTTTTAGAGGAATGTGAATGCAATTACAGCCAATTAGAAGATAATTGTGATATTTGTTGGTTTATCACTTTGTTTAGTTTGTTAAGTGGCAGGATTCTTGACCAATGAGATTACAGAATGGGCGGGGCTATTAAAATCAACTTGAAGTCGGATGTTTTTGTAACATTAGGCATTTAATAATCATTAATCAAGAGTGCTAGATATCAGAAATCACATTACTGAAGGTTTTTGATGCTCGTCATGTGTCACTTTTACTAGAAATTACAATGTTTTTTTCCCGATTTTATCGTCTTTCACAGAGACATACAAACGATTTTTTTATCTTTGTGTTAAAATACAGTGATAAAATCCTATTTTTAATCATAAACAGTATTTTAATCAATATCATTTTTTAAACATTCTAAGCTGAAAAATGTGATACAATATAATAGTAAGATTTGTTTTCAGAGAATTTATCTTAAATGTATGTTTGTATTCCATTTACTGACATTTCAAGTGTTTTAAACAAAACAAAAAAAAATCATTATAATTAATATTAACTTATATAATAATAAAATTTTCTTACAAATCTGAGTGAAATCAAACTGAAATTCAGAATTCTGGCCTTTTTCTCAAAATTCTTTGTTTACATCTCACAATTCAGATTTTTGCCACTGAATAAAAAGATAAATAAAAGTTAATTATGGGCATAATTCTTAGTTTCTTCCTCGCAATACTGACTTTATATCTCCAAATTTCATCTTTTCTTGCAATTATTTTATTTTCGTGAATTTCTGACATTATATATCACAGTTTTGACTTTGTCTCTCAGTTCTGACTTTTTTCTCACAATTTTGACTGCATCTCAAAGATTTGTCTTTATATTGCAATTCTGAGTTTATATATCATAATTTTGACTTTCTCTCGCAATTCAGTCTTTTTTTTTTGAATGTCTGACATTATATCTCACAATTTTGACTTTACAACTCGAAATTCTGACTTTATATCTCATCATTCTGACTTCAAGCAGTTCTCAAATTTGACTTTATATCAAAATTTTGTTTTTTTTTCCTTGCAATGCTGAATTAAAAAAAACAACAGAATTTTGAGATTTAAAGTTTTTTTTATTTTTATCACACGATAGAAACAAACATCCATAGTTTAGCTTGTTTATACAGTATTCACTAATATAAAATGCACAAGCCATACAATGATTCATACAAGTCATTCAATAGAAGAATGTAATTATAAATATTGCATGTGTTTGCTGCGGCTGCATGCATTTTTGCATGTGTTTATGTGTGAGAGAGGACTGGGAAATACAGTGTGTGTGTGTGTGTGTGTGTGTGTGTGTGTGTGTGTGTGTGTGAGAGAGAGACATCCTGCTGTTATCTCTATTCCCCCCCCCCCATTCACACTCTGAATGGGCTCACGACCGGGTTCCTGACCGCCGTTGCCACAGCGACCGTGTCAGACACATGCTACTTTCTCAATAATTACTCAACAAGGGAGAGGAGGTGAGTGGAGGGCTGGAGAAAGGAGGGGAAAAAGGCAGAGGAGAGGATGAGAGGCAAAGCATGTGGGCCACGAGCCATTTGCACAGAATGGATTATTAAAAGAGAGATATGAATGGAAAGAAGAGAGATGATGGGAGGAGAGGAAATGGAAATGACCCTGTGCATGTCTCAATAAATTAATGTGCCTATGCATCATAATAAATCATATTCCATACATTGTGCACAGGTGGAGGAGCAGTGATTTTATGTATTTATTTTTATTTTATTTTTTATTTTGCATGCATAATCTCATCAGAAACATGTTTATGATCTTATGCCATGATCGTTATGGAGGACCAAGCCTTGAAAAATAAATCACACACACACACACACACACACACACACACACACACACACACACACACACACACACACACACACACACACATATATATATATAAATGACCGGATAAATTCAGCATAACTTTCCACATAAAAAGTAAACAGTTTAATTAGTTAATTTAAAATAAAAGTGAAATGCAATTAAAATACATTTATTGCTATGTTTAATAGAACATTTATTTTGATAGTTTATTTTCACTTGTTTTTACATTTTATTTCTTATTTTTATGTATAATTTTATTTATTTTATCTTGGTAAATTCATATTAATTAATTTAAAGATTAACCTGAAAACAAATGTAATCCTTTTATTTATCTGTTTAATATTCAGGTTTATTTTATTTATTTTTATTTTATTAGGGTTATTTCATTATTTAGATAATTCAATTTTTTTTGGAATTGATATCTTCAAATGTATTGCAGTATTTTATTTCATTTCCTAATTTATTTCTTCATTTTATGATAATATTTAATGAGAATATATGATAATAGGAAGTGACTTTCACATTCAGACATGGCTTTTAAGGCCAGATTAGTGCATTTGGATAATAAAATAAAACAATTAGTTGTCTGTTTACTTATTATTCATATTAACATGCAATACCCAAGCATGCATATTAGCAGATGTGGTCAGGACAGCGAGTCTGATTATGTATTTCAGTGAAGAGAAATGCAGCAGGTCAGTGTATACATTTAAAGAGGAAACCCATTGTCAGAAGAACAATAAAAGCATGAGCTGAATTATATATGCAAACTTGACATGTTCAAAAATACAATAGCATTATTATACGAAATAAAAAGGAAGCTGTTTGAACTGGTGCTAAAGAGGAAACGGCCCTAAAGTGGCATCAATAAATCCAAAATCTGTCAAATGTATGTCAGAATTTGTACAATGAAGCTAAAATGAGAGACAATGTAAAATAAAGCAAAGGTTTACTTTGACATATGAATATAAGTGCAAAAATGACATGAAATGTTACAGTTACAAAGAGCTTTTAAGATGGTGGATACATTTGCAATGCTTGATATTATAAATATTAACTGGAACAGGAAAGACTTTGATGTTGACTTGATGAAGACTTGTAAAAAGACTTTTAAAGCATGAAGTCTGATGACTTTTTTAGGCATACAGTTAGCATTAAGGGTTTAGATATATACATATATTCTGTGAAGGCCTCCTCAGACCCATTAGATCTCATCTGACCACATCTGACAGACAGACAGACAGAATAGTAACATCGGTTAAATTTGTCAACAAACAGGTCCGTGTTATTTCCTATTTAAACCAGCGACTTTTCAAAACCAGAAAATTGTGGCACAAACACTTTCTTGCAGTCATTTTCTACCAGAATTTATTTTCATTCGGACTCTTAGTATCAAATATTATAATTACACATTGTTTTCCAGTTACATTGCTGTTACTGCATTGAGTTTCAAATTTGCACATAGTGCACTGATCAATTATTTGAACCGGAAGCAAAGGTTTGAAATGAAAGACATCTTAAAGATGGATTTGTTTCTTACAAACACACAGATTGTCGCTTCACAAGACATTAATTGATGGACTGGAGTGGTGTAGATTATTGTGATGTGTGTGTGTGTGTGTGTGTGTGTGATCTGAGCGTTTTGGTTTGGACCAAGGTCAAAGCAGTGAGGTGCATAAATGCATTGTGGGATTGTGTTCCCGCTGAGTAGAGTTAAATCATGTCAGTTCCACACACACACACACGCACACACACACACTTAAAAGCAGCAGAAGCACATGTGCCACCCCACAATCCTTCCTTCCTAGTCTCTCTTCATCTTCCTCCACTGTGTGTGTGTGTTTTACAGCTGCAGGTGCCTCGGTAATCAGTTAACTGTCATGCACACACACACACACACACACACACACACACACACACACACGCACGCACGCAACAGACACAGATTAGGCTGCAGGTAGCGTTTATACCACACACATAAAAGCATCCTCTTCTCCTCACCATTAGCACTGTGGTGTGTCATTTGATCACACATTAGACACACACACACACACACACAAACATGCATACTAACTCAAGGATGCCCTGCAGGTGTGTGTGTGTGTGTGTGTGTGTGTGCCCAGAATCAGTTGGAAATGGAGGCTTATATAAGCTAGGTTTTAAACACTTCCTTGTCTTGTTTTTTTTTTTCTGAAAGAGAGAGAGAGAGAGAGAGAGAGAGAGACTGTGGTATCAATCTTAAGGGAATACAGACGTACAACATCATTTTTACATCTTCATTTATTTTTCATAAATTACACTGCATTATTTACCGTACAGAGAGCTTGTTTTTGTTGTTGTTGTTTTTTCATTTGGGGATTCTGTTGTTTAAGACCCGTAAACTCGAAGTCCTTGAATGTTGTATTTGTTCGAAATATTATTTTGATATAAAGTATGTAATATTTATTTTAAATGCAGACAATAGTTTTAAGCATATACTTTACTGGATGCTTTTTTATTTATTTATTTTGCATTTATTGTGGTAGCAAATCTTGTAAGCATACTCTAATTAAAGGAGCTGTATGTAAGAATCTATTTTAATTAATCATAAAATGGCCCTGATGTGTCACTAGACATTAAGAAAACATGTTCATTTCATATACGTATATCACTGACAACAGTAGTCCGGCCAGGATATTGTCATTAAAAAGTGGACTTGCAGCCCTCAACTGATGTTGTTGTTGTCATTTTGTGTTTTGGCCTGACGCGCCTCCCTCCTCCTATCTACCAATCACGAAGTCAGTAGTGTTTCGGGATCCGTGTTGCCAGCTTTGCTGTAACTTACTCTAACTCCAGTCGGATAAAAATGTCTGTTACTAAATCAAAAAGACCTCGTTATAATTCTGAAATTCGTCGTGACAAAGTCCGAAATAAAACCAGAATTTGTATTGGAGATGCTTTTGAACGATGGAGACGGCTGAAAACGGAGAAGAATTTGAACACAGACGCCAACGTTGCTAATTTTCTCCTGGACAGGTAAGATTCATCTATGCTTGGCTAGCTTGTACTTGATGTCGATGGACATTTGATATATTAATGACAGTCGAACAAAGTTAGGCATGTTTGTGCAAAGTAAAATAACGTTAGCTCACATGGACGTATGCTAAGCAATGCATTACAGTAGCCCGTTTTTCTGTCATTATGCTGAGAAGCTGAGGAAAACAACATTAGCACGCCCATTATGGCAATTTGAAACATAATTGAGACAGTAGCCTAATGTTACCTCAGTAAAAATGATTCGTCATTTCTTCTTCACGTATATCATGGACCAAGTTACACATGCTGAAAGTTGACCTTTATGACCATTGCTAATGTAATTTAGTTACTATAACAATATTTTCTGATGGAACTGAAAACAACCCTGTGATAGCCATTGGTGATATTGAATTTGGCCCGCATTACAATTGCTGTGGAAAATGTTTTGGTTATTTGTTAGCGTACTTATTACAAAAACTTTAGTACTTGTAAATCGATTTTTTTTTTTGTTATTGAAAAAAAAGGAATTTTTATTTTGTTGTTTATATGTTTTTGTTTTGTTTTACTATTATCTTTTTTTTTCTCAAATTTTTTTTATTGTAATTGTATTTATATGTTAAAAAAAAGAAATCAAATCAAAAACGCTTATCTCTTCAGCTATTATGGCCCCAGCACCTCAACACCCAGTAAGAGAAACTTGAAGAAACACCACCTGACTGCACCATCACTTTCCAGTATCGTATGTGCATCATCTGAAACACTTTCAAATCGGTCAGTAGTCAGTACCACTTTTATTTCTTTTTTTATTTTCATTGCATATTTTGAAACAATTTGGGTCTTAAACAGCTACACCATTTACAGAGAGGACCTGTCGCCTATTGAGGAAAGACTGGAAGATGATGAGCGCACCATGGATGCCTCTGAGGTTCTGGAGGAAAGGTAGATAAAGCCTCTCAGGCTTCCTAATATGCCAAATGATAAGAAATGTTTTGTAAGTAAAAATGTACTTAAAAAAAAAAAATCTTTGTGACCTCTGTATTGTTTTTGTTCTTAGTCTACAGAACATGAGCATCCAGGATGCTGAAACCCAGGTCATGAATGAGCAGGAGATAAATGATCTAATGAACAGTGTGTAAGTTCCACTGGGTTTTACTGAACATTGAGTAACAAGATGTTCTGCTTTGTATTAACAAATATAATTTTCTATCACATTTGCCAGAATTGATTGGGGGACAGTGAAGGTGTTAGTAATGAGGAGATTGAAGCAGATGACAGTGAAGATGAGGACTATGTCCCTCGTATTTGTATTCGGTATGTTAACATTGGATCCTCTAATTATGCACAATACATTATCGAACATTGATTCAATTAAATATGTAAATATAAAAAATAAAAGATGTAAGATTTTTTTTATATTTTCTGGTCCTGTATTATCTCAAAGATAACCCCGTCTTTGTATATGCCATTTTTATTTTATTCATCTGATTGGATATCTATCTGTAAATGATATATACAGTATATATCTTTCATGTCTTTAGGTTGGGTGGAGCATTGCAGGCACCACCATGCATTGATAATCTGCCTGTGATAGATGCCAGTGAGACAGTACATGACATCCCGGATGTAGAGCCTCCATCAGTCACCTTACCTACACTTCAACAACCTGGCTTTCCTGATACACTGGAGGTCATGACTGAAGATGAACCTAATCGAAACGGGCCTCCATCACTTATGAGGACTGTTTGAGGCAGCTTGCAACATTACTTGTGCTTCCGGTCCAAAAAGTGCCCATACACATGTGACCGTCAGTAAAATGGAGTGTCAGTGTCGCCCTCCATTTGAAGTTTCCATTACACGCAGGGGTACTGCAAGCATCATGGAATGGGTATGTGTTGTACATACCATTGCCAAATAAGTGTAGATCGGTGTTGGAGGCAATGGTCAATACGTTGACAGTGGTTTTGTGTGAAACTCAATCAAGCTTCCTGAGTTGTAGTTTTCCACCTTAGTGGAAGCAATTCTATGTGTATTTTGATAATGCTAAATAGCCTAAGTTGTGTCCCATTTATTGTCAGACCTGCCTGTGTTGGCCACACTGTATGGAGATGGAGCTCACAGCCCACTTTGAGGTACGGGATGCTAGCAGGGGACTTTAATGTTGGCAAGCAACATACTACTCTCGAAGCAACTACGCAAAGTCTCGGCTTCTGTTCCAGTTTATGAACTTGGGGATGGTGGACCGTAGTTCATTTTTCACAATTCAGGACACATACGGTGTAGAACTGTGAAGGAGTTTTGGGAGGAGAGGAGGGCTGAGGCAATAAATCGGCTAAAAGACAGAGATGTGGTAATAGTAGGTAATGTACATTTTTTTATTCATTTATGCTACAGTATGTTAAGA
>NW_020523533.1:0-67566 GCF_003368295.1 Carassius auratus
TGAATTAGATAATAATATTGTAAAAGTTTGCATAAGATGCAACAGACTCCTACACAAAATGCCACCTTCCTGCAGTAAGTCAGACTGCAGATTCCACAAGCTGCATTCTGCTCCTGAACTTATATAGCCGTTACATCAGAAATGATCTTGTTATCGGATCTACCACCGTCTATGGCTCTACCATTGAAGACAGTGTAACAGCCAACTTCGATCATGTGTTCCATAATAAACCAATCAAATCACAGCAATGACGTCGCTGAATTTATGCAACAGTTAATGTCTCTGTCCCAAATTGTACCCTAAACCCTTGTGGGAATCCTTTCGGAATGCTGCTTTGTCCTGTCGGATAGAAGAATGGCTTGGCAGAAGTGTACATTAAGGGTGCAAAGGTGGTGCTCAGTGCTCACAAGCACCCTTCTGAAATCTAAAATGACGAATGGGACAACTGTACAGCAGGGGTCAGCAAGTAAGTTTGGCATCGGGCCAAATAACATTCTGGCACAGATGGCGGGCCAAAAATATAGTTAAACAATAATTTAAAGAAATG
The DNA here is from genome assembly GCF_003368295.1 of Carassius auratus. NCBI lineage: Eukaryota > Metazoa > Chordata > Actinopteri > Cypriniformes > Cyprinidae > Carassius > Carassius auratus. The sequence continues at coordinate 548 of NW_020523533.1, forward strand.
AACTGATGAAAGATGCAACTAGAATTGCCTGTAACAAACTGTTAGACAGTAATTAACAAAAAGAGTGTGGTGGTGTCCGGCAGAATATGCAACAATTTCCCCTCCGCGCACAGAGCATAATAATCACTCAGCTTTGGGTTCACTACTTCCCGCTCCTACTCCAATCCTCGCAGAAACATCATTCCATGTCTAAAATATTTCAAAACGTATAAGAAAAAATAAAAGAAACAAAATAACAGGAGAGTTTCCAAAGTGGCTTATTGGAACACTAGTGTGTAAACTTTTTTCCTACCACACGACAAGCTGACATGGTTGTCAGAATTAAAAAAAAAAATTGTAATTGCTGCTTTTTGCTGTGTAAATGTTTTTGATCAAAATAACTAAGTTTTCATCAGTTACTTTACCTACGGATTGATGCATTTCTTACAGATTTCTGCTCATTCAAAATCAAATACAGATGAAGTAGAACTGTATTACATTTGTTGAATGTATTATTGAGAGAGCGATTGTGTGAATTAGTGTTGTAGTACTTGTTTAAATCATTCTTCTAGCTGAAAATATTCAGTATTGAGAAGGAACAAATTCCTTGAGAACTATAACTTCCTGCTCATGTTCATTGCCGTTATCATAACCTTCACATTCTTTCTGATTTGAGTGATCCTTCTCTATCAAGTTAGCTAAATATGTTTAACATGTGAATTCTTTCTAAATATGCAGTTACAGTATATTATGGGGCGTTGGCATGAATTGTACTCGTGGCAGACGCTCTTGGAGCAAGTGAAAACCACACTCCGACTTTTAAAAAATCCATTCCTCGCTCCATTCAAAATCACACCGCTCCACTCCACACACTCCGTTCACATACTCTGATTTTAAGTAACTGTTGTAGTCATGACAGATCTTTTTCAGAACCAGCCACTATCAAAATAATCTGGCTGTGGTCCAGATATTATTGCTAGCGGGCCAGATTTGGCCCGCAGGCCGCCTGTTGCTGACCACTGTTTTACAATCTATATAGGCATGATGAAGATTAGCCAACAGACTAAGGCCTTCTTGGGCGGGCCATTCAAATGATTACTGACAGGTAAGGCAACTAATATTTTTTAATTTTGTGTCTTATTTAAGAGCATCAAAATTACCCCACAATAACAGACTGTTAACTGTTAACTGTTAGACTGTTAACAGACTGTTATTTTAAAGATTCCTATGCCGCAAACTTTTAATTATTTCACATACTTTTGAAAATCCAACATTTAGTTGATCATTAAGCGATGATCATCAACACAGTGAGTTTCTTCCATAAGAGGGTTTGGCAGCATTTTTGCTTCCAGATGGAACGTGGAAAAAAGAATGTAACCCACATCTCCTGTATAAATCAACCAATCTGAGTTTATAGATAGAAGTGATACTACAGCAAAAACTACTAGGCATGTGAACATAAATATAGCATAATTTTTCACACATTGTACAACAGTTACTATTTTTGCATAATTGTAAGGGGTAGGTTCAGGGTTGGGGTAGGGGTAGACATTAATAAAACACAATCAAATAGGTAGAACATTTTATTTTATGTAAGCTTCCTGTTTTTGCTGCATCCTTTCTAGCCACAACCCCAATCCGACGATGACTTTGAAACTCCATAAGGGTTTCCAATTTTGTGTGTGATATGCATCAGACGTTCAGCCAAGGTCTATAGACGTGACGTCTGATGCTGAGACTCACCGTGGCAGACAGAACCACGTGGGTATAACAAAACAATATAAGTAAAAAGTTATAGCAAGATAAAGAAATTTCTCTACGCCCTGGTTTTTGCATAGCTTTTACTAAAAAATACGTTTCATGTAGTCATGTAAACACCAAAACAGTGTCTAAACAGGGCACAAGAGGTGCAACTTGACTAAAGACAACAAAACTCATGATAATCTGTGAGTCTTTTACATTTTTAATGTTGCATGTGACAAATAACTGAAATAATTTTTATCATAAATGAGGTTCTGAAAACAAGCTAACGTTGTTTAGCTTTTATATGTTTTTAAAGAGTGCGCATGTGTGTGAAAATGATTAAACAACTGAACTTGCAGTGTTTTCTACGTCACCATGTGGGAAGATTTGCATAACACCACCCAAAGGTTCACGCAAGGAAAGAAGGCATAGCTTTTATTAGAAATTAATGATAGAAATTATAATTATAATATTATAGAAATATAATGTGGTATAAGGTTGGCTGAATGGATGAGAAAGGGAGGGAAGGGTGGGTTCGAGAGAACAAGACCAGTGCGATATGAGGTGGCCCGTCATATATGGAGGTTTTTAGAAGTCAGGTTATTTTTTGGAGTGTGCCCCTGCTCCCGAACCATTGTTAATACCAATTAACTACGTTTAACTAGCTAGGACCACGCCACAAACAAGCTATGAAACTGGGGAAGAGTAGAAAGAGTATGAAGGAGTCAAGAAATTCGGATGAAGGGGTCGAGGGAATGGGATGATGGTCAGGTTGATCAGGGCATCTTGAATTGTTGGCTCAGAGAGACTCAGGGTGGGGGTACTGTCTCTACAATATATTTAGGCCTAAAACTTTCTAAAATAGCTGTTGAGAATTATTACAGATGCGAGGGTTGTATTACTATTAAGGGCTGAAGGCAGGGTGGCAGAAGGAATGTTGGGATGAAAGGGTGTGTGTGAGTGTGGTGTGTTGCAAGATGCAGGGAGGGAGGGAGGGAGGGAGGGAGGGAGAGAATGGATAGAAGATTTGAAGGTTGAAAAAGACCGGCTGATATGTGTGAGAAAACACCATAGAATATTCAATGCTCAATAAGGTTGCTCAATTTCAGGAAGCCCTTCCTTCCGAATGAAAGAGCTGATCAGTAAGTCAGCGCATCACTGCAGTTGCCATTAGAAGCGTCCCAGTTGCTATAGAAACAGGCAGTGGTCTTAGACATTCTCTTAGGACTACGCATGCGAACTGACAGATCTAGCCTGAATTGGTAAGCGGTGATATTGTTGTAATCCACTGGAGGCGCCGCCATGGTGGTGCAGTTAGCTGCGGGCTCGTCCGCCTGAGGCGCTGCCGTGGTGGTGCTGTTGTTGGCTGAATGATTGTCCACCTGAGGCGCTGCCATGGTGGTACTGTTGTTAACTGTGGGATCGTCCACCTGAGGCACTGCTATGGTGGTGCGGTTAGCTGTGGGATTGTCCACCTGAGGCGCTGCTGTGGTGGTGCTGTTAGCTGCAGGATCATCCACCTGGGGCGCCGCCATGGTGGTGGTGGTGTTAGTTGTGGTTTTAATAATGCTCCACCTGAGGTACTGAGATGAGCCGGGGAGTAGACATTTGTGGCCCGGAATGTGCGCGACCGCTCGGAAGGAGACTGCAATTGGGATGATGAGAGGTGATCCTCAAGTGTCAACTGTGATATTGAATCGAACAGAGTGCCGTCCAGACCAGGCGAGTCCATCTGTCCTTCGAGAGAAGGAGACTAGCAGTGCGGTAGGAGGTGGGTATATAAGAGTATAAATGGAGGTTTTTAGAAGTCGGGTGATTGTTTGGGGTGTGCCCCTGCTCCAGAACCTTTGTTAATACCAATTAACTCCATTAAGTCATTATAATCAGTAGTTATTTCCCCACTGGATGCAACAAATGCCTCGTTTGTAATGGGTTTCATTGGTTTTGTCTCTCCATGCTGTGAGACGGCATCACAGTATGTTAATGGGCGTAACATTTCTGTCACACGCTTGAGGTATTCAGCCATTCACAACACACTGGATAGCAGACCAATCAGCATACACCTTGCTTTTCAGAACGATGAGCTTTGTTAACATCAACACATTTGCGAAAGGTGGGACATAGAGGAGCAACAATGATGTACATTATGTGAAATTAATGTAATTTTTGAACCTTAAACCGCATAAACACATTTGAAAATTATGAATATTAAATTTTGGAAGCTTTATTATAGTTATTTTACTGTAGAATTAGCATTTATTTATTTATTTGTACAAGTTATAAAAGGTTACATAATATTAAAAAGCTCAACTCTACATACAAAATGTTAATATTCAACAAATCATCATTGAACTGTTTTCAGATCATTGTCTAGAAGGTTTCATCGGGCGCACACGCCTGGCCCTATGTTAACTTCTGGTTTGTGTTGTGTATATTGGTCTGGCTAGCAGTGCCGTCTACAAAAGCAGTTAAAGTTAAGGTGATGAGTAGACTGAAGTTGGGCTCAGGTAGTTGTGCTGTAGGGTGTGTTTCCAGTTCCCATACATTTATTTATTTGTGGAGACTCGCCACGATTTTAAAACTAAACGCTTATCCAAAAGGATCCATTGAATAAACATAAGCACATAATAATAATAATAATAATTCCTTACATTTATATGTACATTTATTATGAGGCACAGGTGTTTTTATATCACTGTATTTCTGAAGGAAGACTTGCATGTTATATGCCTGATAAAGGAGTTTTTAGGAGCGTAGCTCTGCTTTGTTAACAGTTGTTACTGGGGAAACTTCTATTTCTCACGCTTTAAAGCATCTCCTGCCGGCAAAGAATGATTTAGCATTTTCATTAAGTCCGCCTGATTTACACAGCAAACATATTTTGTTTGTTATCAAAACAATATCTACCGTAGAGGGACTTGGTGTTGTTATTGATTCTATTTGGAAGTCTACCGGAAGTAAGGTTAGGGCCCCAAACGCACGCATGCGCAGTAACGTTTGTTTATATTGTTGCAGTTGAAACTGTCTATATATAATAATATGATACACTGCTTTTCAAACAAAAGCTCAAATAAGAGTGGGTTATAAAGTTATGAATGTGTGGAGTTTGTAGATACAAAATACAAAAAGTCTCACTTTAACAGTGTACAAGTGCATAAAATAGATTGTATGCATACATTTCATGAAGATTATATAGTATGTGGCTCTATTGCTTTTCATTATTCGTTTTTTTTCTAGTTTTTTTTATTTTGCAAGAGAAAGAAAAAGAAAAAGAAAGCATGAAAAATAAATATAATATGTGTACATCACTGATATTTAAAAAAAATCTTAAATATTTGGCATAGAATAAATTAATCTCAGAGTTTGCTTATTACTTGAGGGCATTATCAGGTTTAATTATAATGTGATTTTAGAGTGAGCTCTAATGCATTTGCATACAGCATTAGTCCACGGTACTTCTGGAACATTTGAAAATCTCAGTCCATATGCCAAACAAACACAAATGGGTAAAACATTAGATAATTTCTTTATTTTATTTTATATATATATATGTAGTACTATGCTTTAATAAACATCCTTTCGATATTACCATCTGCATATCAAATTATTATTACATATCCTCTCATACCATACAATTAATGTATGATAACAGAGGGCTTTACTTTGCCTGAACAATAGCAGAAAAAATATTTAAATAAGGGCCACACAGCTTCATCTCTCATACCATAGATTAGAGGACTCAGGCAGCGTGGCAGAATAAGAACAACAAGATAATTTAAATATCTCAGATTTATGAAGAGTGAAGAGCCGCTTCCAATCACTGTGTATAGTGTTCTCTCTATTGTTGCATACAGGAAAGAGGTGAGACACAGTCCCAGCTGAATCAAGTGCAATAGCACCGTTTTGAGAGCTTTCTTAGCAGAATCTTTATCAGAGGAAACAGACTTGACTGCCATCATAATGCTAATGTATGTGAAAATTATGATCACTGCAACAGACACGAAATAAAGAACATCAAATCCTTGAGATTTATCTATCTGCCATTTGGCTATAAACAATTTCTCTAGAGTGCAGAATGCAATATCTGCTAAATAATTGGGGTTGACACTTAAAGCAAGAATAATGTCAGCTATAATATTGATAGAACTAAGAAACCAGATGATTCCTATGGCGATTCCAGTCCTTTTTGGTGTGGCGATGTTGCAGTGCCTCAGAGGGAAGCAGATTGCAACATACCGCTCCAGTGACATCAGTGCTAGTGTCAGAGGAGTGTTAAAGAAAGTACAGTATGATATAAAGACTAACAGAGTGCAAATAGATTTAGGTATTGGAAGAAAACAGAGAGCTACTGTGTACATAATAGTTGTGACCAGCAAAAGCACAGAGTCATTCATAAGCATGTGGCCAAAAAGAATGTAGCGAGGCGTCTCCTGGAATATGCGCTTGCTTTTTAAAGCAAAGAGCATCACACAGTTTACAAAACAGAAGAAAAGAGATGTTAACACAGCCACTGCAGTTTCAGTGCTGGTAGCAGCATCCATATCCAGCTTAAAGACTTGTGGATGAAGGAAAGACGCATCCCCAGTTGTGCCATTGGAATCCGCCATGAGCTAAAAGACAAGAAACGGTATAAATCATGCAGTTAGACTCATGATCCTGCCCAATGAATGTTTTCTACCTTTCAGTTTCATGAATTAGAGAGGAATTAAAAGTTTGCAAGACCTCAAACACAAACGTGTTGCCCATCTGCCCATCAGCCTTCTACTAGCTCCCGATTCTGAACTTATATAGCTGTAAAAGTTCTAGAGGGATTGAACGAAAGAGGGAGATGGGGGAAAAGAGTTTTTGTGGGTGGGGGTTAAGAGTTACATAGAGTGGGATTTTAAAGTGAGAGTAATTTAATACAAAATTCTTCATTAAAATTACATTGTCTTCAAATCAATTAGAGTTAACTGAAAATTTACATGAATTTCAAAATATCTTAGTATTTGATTTGTGTAAAACCTGATGATCATGTTATAATGTAAATCAAAATAAAGAAATGGCAGAGTTCACACTTCAAGGATCCATGTGCAGCTTTATTAGTTCACAAGGCAGGTCATACAGACATAAATGAGTAACTGGCATTGGATCCAATGAAAGCTGGGCAAATTCATAAACAAAGTTGGTGATCAGGGTCGAGGAAGGCGGCAGACAGATGTAGCATTTGGACCAATCAGACACACGACTATTTGTTATATTTAAGAAATAACATCTAACGCCCCCTCATTTAACCAAAGGGTCTGTCTATAGACCCATTCCCCTGAAATGCAACTAACACCTCAAAAAGGTCAACAGGCCTTTGGTTCCATGGTAACAAGAGACACACTGTCTGATAACACTAGTTTATGGCTCAAAAGAATGCTGGCAAATCAACTCTTACACAAGCCTCTCTAAAACAGACACATAATGGCCTTAAAAAGGGACTCTTCTCTAATAAATTAATAAGAAAACATTTCTTTGAATAAACACCCATATCCTTCAGGTCATATTTGGTGTATATTATTGGTGTTCTTGCATATTGTCTGTTGAATTTGACTGTTTTATGCATGCTTATGATAGATCACCTAGCAGGGCCGACCCAGGCTCTGTTGGTGCCCTAGGCAAGATTTTAGATTTGCGCCCCCGTCCCCCACTCCCCACTAAAAACAAATATGAAAATGCAGAGTTTTCAAAGCTTACTATAATATAACATAACATAAAAACTGATAACTATTAACATAAATAAGTATTAAATAAATTGTGATCATAAATAAATCAAGATTTTGAAGCGCCTATAGGTATTTTATGAGTGAATCTGATAAAATAGCTCATTGAAGAGACCTGACATGAGCTACTCCCACAACTATGCACAGTGAAAAGTACTTATTACAATAAAGGGAAATATGAGCATTATGAAATGCCTCAAGTAGTCTAACAGACAACAAAGGCAACATGCCATTGGTCGGAGAGACCTGGGTTCGAATCCACTGTGAGACACCCTGTCCCTGAGCAAGACACTTATTAGGGGAAGTCGTCGTTAGAGGGTTGGATTCCAATCGAAGGGTTGTGGGTTCTAGTCTTGGGCCGGACGGAATTGTGGGTGGGGGGAGTGCATGTACAGTTCTCTCTCCACCTTCAATACCACGACTTAGGTGCCCTTGAGCAAGGCATCGAACCCCCAACTGCTCCCTGGGCCGCAGCATAAATGGCTGCCCACTGCTCCGGGTGTGTGCTCACAGTGTGTGTGTGTGTTCACTGCTCTGTGTGTGTGCATTTTGGATGGGTTAAATGCAGAGCACAAATTCTGAGTATGGGTCACCACTTCACATCACAATTTTTTTTTTTTTTTTTTTTTTCAAAATAAAGGCTACATTTTGTATTTTATTTGAACATGTTAGCCAGCTAGTTAGCTAGCTAGTTTGTCTAATTAGCATACCAATACCTATCATTTCAATTTTGTGCATACATACAGTGGAAAATGACATACTTAAACTTAATTATTTAATCTTTTAAATGCCAGATTATAGTTCTATGAAACCCCTGGACTCTTTATGTTTTTTTTCCCCCTGTGACCCAATTTTTGTCTCCCCTGTATGGCTTAATTAGTCCCCAGGTGTGTCTAGTTTCCCCTCCACATGTGTTCCATGTCCATGTTAATTTAGTTATTCCATGCACCTGTGTTTCCCCAATTATCTCGTCTTTATAAGCCATGTCCTTTCAGTCTGTTTTTGTTGGGTCTACCAGTTACATAGGTGTGTCTTCCTCATGTGTACCCTGTGTTGGATTAATAAAGAGTCTTCTTTCGCTTATCGTTGGCTCCTTGTTCTTTCCGGCACAGTATCATGACTGAAGACCCGACCTAAAAAAGTTTAAGTTACATGTCTCCCCTGTTTATTTTCTGGTTTTCCTCAGTACTTTTTTTTTTTCTCTGTAGTGTTGTGTTCATGGATCCCCTCCTTTACCCTGAATTACTCCTCCTCCTGCTGAAGCAGAAAGGATGTTCTCTCAAGGACCATACGAGGTAGTTCCTGTTGCTAGCCCATCTCACCACCTGCCTGGACAAAGCACGTTCTATAATGCAAGCCTCAACACTGTGTGCAGAGAGGTGTCGTCCGAAGATGGTCCTCGGGAGGAATTCGCCACATTTGTGGAGTGGACTCTGGTGAGGTCACCTCTCACCATCTGCCCCATGGAAGTCCACTCCGGGTGGGCTCCTGATCCCTAGTTAAGCCCAGGAAGGGCTCCAGCCCCAGAGCTCACTCCAGTGCTCATTCCTATTAAGAATCCTCCAAAATGCCTGCCCTCCTGCTTCCTCCACCGCTGTCATCTGGCAGCCCCTCTGCTCGTCGTCAGCCCACCATCTGTGGCTCAACCATGGCTCCTAGCTCCCTCTTCTCCATGGCCAGGCAGTCCACAAGCTCCACCTGGCTCCCTCGTCCTTCCAGCTCCACCTTGGTCTGGTGTTGCCCATCTTACACCTCAGGACTCCACTCCTCTGGCTCCGTCAGGCTCCTTCATCCCCTCGGCTCCACCTCAGCCCTCTGTTGCTCTGGCTCCATAGCAGCCTTCTGGATCCACATCTCTGCGTCGGTCACCAGAGCCATCAGTTCCACCTAGGACCTCCGGATCTCCCCATCACCCTGGCTCTTTGGCTCTCCTCCTCGGGCTTCTGCTCCGCTGCTGTGGGTCGGCCCCCTGGAGTCGGCGGCCATTCCTCCTCCATGGGTCCTCCCACCTTTGGCTCCACCTTGGGCCATTATGGCTGTGGCCTGGGTCCTGCTGGGTTTCTTCCTGCTCCAGATACCTCCTGGCTCCTCCCTCCATTGTCTTCTCCCTGGCTCTTTCCTCTGTGGTCCCTGTCTGCTGGCCCCCTCCTGGTACTCCGTCCTCCACCAGAACCTCCTCCCAAGTTCCCACCCATTCCTCCCCTCTGTTTCTATGATGCGAGGATGCACCTACCGTTAGGAGGGAGTAATGTCACACCCCTGGACTCTTTGTGTGTTTTTGCCCCTGTGACCCAGTTTCTGTCTCCCTTGTATGGTTTAATTAGTTCCCAGGTGTGTCTGAAGAAACATCACTCCATGTCTAAAATATTTCTGTATGTTTCAAATATCACATTTCTGTTTATAACGTATAATTAAAGAAAAGAAACAAAATATCAGGAGAGTTTCAAAGTGGCTTACTGGAACACCTAGAGTTTTTTTTTTTACTACCACATGACAAGCTAATAACATGGTTGTCAGAATTAAAAAGGTATAATTGCTTTTTCAGAACCAACCACTATCAAAATAATCTGGCTGTGGGCCAGATATGATTGCGTCCCGCCTGTTGCTGACCATTGTTCTACAGTCTTTATATGCAAACATAACGAATTTTAGCCAACAGACTAAGGCCTTCTTGGTCAGGACTTTTGAAAATACATCATTTAGTTGATCATTAAGCAATGATCATCAACACAGTGAGTTTCTTCTTCTATGAGAGGGTTTGGCAGCATTTTTGCTTCCAGGTGGAATGCTAAAAAAGAATGCAACCCACATCTCCCGTATAATTCAACCAATCTAAGGTGAAAGATGGAATTGATACAACAAAAACTACTAGGCATGCACATCTCAATATAGTATAATTTTTCACATCTTACAAATTACTATTTTTGCATAATTGTAAGGGGTAGGTTTAGGGTTGGGGTGGGTAGACATTAATAAAACAATCAAAATGGTAGAATTAGAACAACCCCAATCCAATAATGACTTTGAAACTCCTAAAGGGTTTCCAGTTTTGTGTGATATGCATCAGACGTTCAGCCAAAGGTTCATAGACCTGACATCTGAGACGGATACTCACTGTGGCAGACAGAACCACGTTGGTATAACAAAATATAAGTAAAAAGTTGAAGCAAGATAAAGAAATTTTGCTCTACGCCCTGGTTTTTGCATAGCTTTTACTAAAAAAATAACTAAACTTGCAATGTTTTTCTTTGTCACCTGGTGGGAAGATTTGCAAAACACTGCCCAAATGTTCACGCAAAGAAAGAAGGCATAGCTTTTATTCTAACTGTAGTATTGTAGCTTGTTTGTCGTTTTTCTAATCACAAAGACAGACATGGTTTTATGTTTACGCGATTATAATCAGTAATTATGTCCCCACTGGATGCAACAAATGCCTCGTTTGTAATGGGTTTTATTGATTTTGTCTCACCATGCCAGAAGATGGCATCACAGTATGTTAAGGGGCATAACATTTCTGTCACACCCTTGAGGTATTCAGCCAATCACAACGCACAGGATAGCTGACCAATCAGCGTACACCTTGATTTTCAGAACAATGAGCTTTGTAAAAATCAAAACGTTTCAGAAAGGCGATGTCACGCTGTCAGTCTCTGTTTACCTGGGTGTCCACTAGTGAGCTCACTTCTACTTAGGCACTTCACCATAGGCACTATAATTACTCTAGTCTTGTCCTGTCTTCACAGTAATTGCACTCCATTTAATTGCACCAGGTGCATGCAATCTATTGTCATTAGTCTCCTTAAAAATACCTGTCTTTCCCTGTTGTTTGTATGGAGTCCTTACCCTTCGTGTTACCTATGTTCTCGTCTCCCGAGACTTACCCTTGCTATCTCGTCCTCCGAGTTCCCTTTCCGTTCCATTCGGTTCCCTCTTTTGTTTTGTTTGTCTGCTTGGACTGTTTGTTTTGGATTACCCTTTTTGTAAATAAAATGTACCTGCAATTGGATCTCTCCCTCTCCTTGTGTTTTCCTGGTGCACGATCGTCACAGAAGGACTCTATCAAAGAGATCCAGCGGTATGTCTGCTCCAATTTCCTCCCCAGCCATCAAGCGGGAGAGGAATGGCTTTGAGGGTACTCGCCAGGTTGTGTTCTGTGGAACCAAGGGAGGTCGCTCCGGAGTAAGCAGTCGTGAGGAGGTCCGGCAGCGATCTCCACTGTGGTCTCCCGTTGACCTGGGGTGCGGATGGGACGTTTCCCCATTATGGACAGAGAGGGCAGAGTAGACGTAAATCGGCTGAGCCACCAACCCAGCACCACGAGGCAAGATGGCCGCCAGTCCAGTGCCACAGCACAAGATGGCTGCCAACCCAGCGCCAAGGGGCAAGATGGACGCCAGCACAGCAGCACAGCACAAAGTGGCCACCAGTCCAACGCCACAGTGCAAGATGGCCACCAGCTCAGCGCCAACGCCCAAGATGGCAGCAGTGACATTTTTGGATTATTTCCACTGCACAAGATGGCCGCCAGCCTGGAGCAACTGCAGAGGAAGGCAGTTACAGTGGGCTTTCCTGAGTTGAGTCAGATTCCTGATGACCTTCCAGAGTAGAGTCAGGTGCCCGTTGACTTTCCAGAGTTGAGTCAGTTTCCGGTTGACCCTCCAGAGTCAAGTCAGGTGTTCATGGACCCTCCAGAGTCAGGGTTAGTCACCATCGACCTTCCAGAGTCAGGGTTAGTTACCGTTGACCCTCCAGAGTCGAGTCAAATTCCAGTTGACTGTCCAGAGTCAAGTCAGGCTCCTGTTGACCTTCCAGAGTTGAGTCAAATTCCAGTTGACTGTCCAGAGTTGAGTCAGGTTCCGGTTGACGCTCCAAGGTCGAGTCAGGTGCTCGTGGACCCTCCTAAGTCGAGTCAGGTGCTCATGGACCCTCCAGAGTCAGGGTTAGTCACTGTCGACCTTCCAGAGTCAGGGTTAGTTCCTGTTGACCCTCCAGAGTCGAGTCAGGTGTTCGTGGACCCTCCAGAGTCAGGGGTAGTCACCGTCAACCCTCCAGAGTCAGGGTTAGTCACCGTCGACCCTCCAGAGTCAGGGTTAGTCACCGTTGACCTTCCAGAGTCCGGGTTAGTCATCTTTGACCTTCCAGAGTCAGGAGTAGCTACCATGGACTTTCCAGAGACAAGGCTAGTCACCGTTGACCTTTCAGAGTCAAGTCAAGTCACCGGTGATCTTCAAGGACTGAGTCAAGTCACCGGTGATATTCAAGGACTGAGTCAAGTCATCGGGGATTTTCACGAACAAATGCAAGTCACCAATAATCTTCATGAGCAGAGTCAAGTCAGCACCGATCTTCTGGAATCCAGTAGAAACACAATAGGATTACCAGAGGTTCGTCCTCCCGTTGGTCTGGCCACACGGATGTTGTGGTCTTCTGCTCCGCCCTGGGGTCCTTCGGCCTCAACCACAAGGATGACTTGGTCTTCTGCTCCACCCTGGGGGGCTTCCGCCCTGACCACACGGTTGTGGTGGTCTTCTGCTCCGCCCTGGGGGACTCCGGCATCAACCACAAGGATGTGGTGGTCTTCTGCTCCGCCCTGACCACACAGTTGTGGTGGTCTTCTGCTCCGCCCTGGGGGACTCCGGCATCGACCACAAGGACGTGGTGGTCTTCTACTCAACCCTGGGGGAATCCGGACTCGACCACAAGGATGTGGTGGTCTTCTGCTCCGCCCTGGGAGGCTTCCGCCCTGACCACACGGTTGTGGTGGTCTTCTGCTCCACCCTGGAGGGCTTCTGCCTTGACCACATGGTTGTGGTGGTCTTCTGTTCTGCCCTGGTGGCATCATGTGATGTCCTTCATGGACTTATGTTTTTGTGTTTTTGTTTTCTTTTGTTTTTCTGTCTGTTTCCTTCTTTGGACCTGGCCCTCCGTCCCTCCCCCTGATCCTCCGCCGGTCCACCACCCTCCTGGACTCCCTGGTTTGCGTTACACTTCTCTTGTCTCTGTCTTCCCATTTTACCTGGGTGTCTTGTCTCTATTTCCCTATTTTATCTGGTTGTTTTGTCTCTGTTCCCCATTCTAAATGTTTCTCCTGTCTCTGTGTATCATGTTTTCTGGCCCTCCGTCCCTCCCCCTAGTCCTTGTTTTGTTTGTCTGCTTGGACTTTTTGTTTTGGATTACCCTTTTTGTAAATAAAACGTACCTGGAATTGGATCTCTCCCTCTTCTTGTGTTTTCCTGGTGCACGATCGTCACAGGCGAGGCATAGAGGAGCAACAATGTACATTATGTGAAAAAGAATGTAATTTTTTAACCTTAAAAGACTAAATCGAACTAAAGAGAATAAATACATTGCATTACACCAAATATACAACATAATGTGCTTGTTAGCAATGTCATATGACCCCTTTAATGTCTGTGATAAAATACTTCACATGGCTCAGATTTTGGAAGCTTTATTGTAGTTATATTACTGTAGAATTAACATTTATTTATTTATTTGTACAAGTTGTACAAGGTTACATAATATAAGCAAGCTCAACTCTACAGACAAAATGTAAATATTCAAAAAATCATTGCTGAACTGTTTTCAGATCATTGTATATATAATAATTTGATCCACTGCTTTTCTAACAAAAGCTCAGATAAGAGTGTGTTATTAATATATGAATGTGTGTAGTTTGTAGATATGAAAACTCTAAATGAGTCTCACTTTAAGTGTACAAGTTCATAAAATAGAGTGTGTGCATACATTTTATGAAGATTATATAGAATGTGGCACTCCTGCTTTTCATTATTCGTTTTTATTTTTATTTTGCAAGAGTGTTCCCAGGCATGTTGCCAGGCATGTTATAACTTGTCAACAACTGCTTCTGTATGATGGAATATGAAAAAAAAGAAAGCATGAAAAATAAATAGAAATTTTTTGTATAATTGATAAATGGTATGTTAAATTATGCACATATGTGTACAGTACTGATAGTTTTAAAAATCTTAAAAAATTTGGCATAAAATAAGTTAATCTCAGAGTTTGCTAATTGCTTGAGGGCAATTATTATGTGACTGTAAAGCCTGTTTATCAGCATGTCATATTTTAGAGTGAGCTTTAAAGCATTTGCATACAGCATTAGTCCACAGTACTTCTGAAACATTTGAAAATCACAGTCCTTATGCCAAACAATATATATATATATATATATATATATATATATATATATATATATATATATATATATATATATATATATATATATATATATATGTAATACTATAATAATATAAATTATGTTTTATATTTACATATACAGAACTATACTTTAATAAACATCCTTTTGATATTACCATTTGTATATCAAATTATTATTGCTTATCTTCTCATACCATACAATTAATGTATTGTAACAGAGGGCTTTACTTTGCCTGAACAATAGCAGAAAAAATATTTAAATAAGGGCCACACAGCTTCATCTCTCATACCATAGATCAGAGGACTGAGGCAGCGTGGCAGAATAAGAACAAGAAGATAATTTATATATCTCAGATTTATGAAGAGTGAAGAGCCACTTCCAATCACTGTGTATAGTGTTCTCTCTATTGTTGCATACAGGAAAGAGGTGAGACACAGTCCCAGCTGAATCAAGTGCAATAGCACCGTTTTGAGAGCTTTCTTAGCAGAATCTTTATCAGAGGAAACAGACTTGACTGCCATCATAATGTTAATGTATGTGAAAATTATGATCACTGCAACAGACACGAAATAAAAAACATCAAACCCTTGAGATTTATCTACCTGCCATTTGGCTATAAACAATTTCTCTAGTGTGCAGAATGCAATATCTGCTAAATAATTGGGGTTGACACTTAAAGCAAGAATAATGTCAGCTATAATATTGATAGAACTGAGAAACCAGATGATTCCTATGGCGATTCCAGTCCTTTTTGGTGTGGCGATGTTGCAGTGCCTCAGAGGGAAGCAGATTGCAATGTACCGCTCCAGAGACATTAGTGCTAGTGTCAGAGGAGTGTTAAAGAAAGTACAGTATGATATAAAGACTAACAGAGTGCAAATAGATTTAGGTATTGGAAGAAAACAAAGAACTACTGTGTACATAATAGTTGTGACCAGCAAAAGCACAGAGTCATTCATAAGCATGTGGCCAAAAAGAATGTAGCGTGGTGTCTCCTGGAATATGCGCTTGCTTTTTAAAGCAAAGAGCATCACACAGTTTACAAAACAGAAGAAAAGAGACGTTAACACAGCCACTGCAGTTTCAGTGCTGATAGCAGCATCAATATCCAGCTTAAAGAATTGCTCATGAATGAAAGGCACATCCCCAATTGTTCCATTGCAATCTGCCATGAGCTGAAAGACAAGAAACAGAGAAACAATACTGATGAGAACATACAGTATAAATCGTGCAGTTAAACTCATGATCCTGCCCAATGAACATTTTTCTACCTTTCAGTTTCATGAATTAGAGAGGAATTAAAAGTGTGCAAGACATAACAGACCTCAGACACAAATGTGTTGCCTTTCTGCCGTGAATGAGTCAGACATCAGCCTTCTACCTGCTCCCAATTGTGAACTTATATAGCTGTAAAAGTTTTAGAGGGACTGAATGAAAGAGGGAGATGGGGAAAGAGTGTTTGTGGGTGGGGGTTAAGAGTTACGTAGAGTGGGATTTTAAAGTGAAAGTCATTTAATACAAAATTCTTCATTAAAATTACATTGTCATCAAATCAATTAGAGTGAACTGATCTTCATAATTGATTTGTGTAAAACCTGACAACATTTCATAATGTAAATCAAAGTAAAGAAATAGCCGAGTCCACACTACAAATCTAAGTATAATCTAAGTATGTTGTCCATCACAATAGTGCCACAGACAATAAATACTGCCACATCTATCAGAAGACTGATTTTGAGGAATAAATGTAAAAAATGCAATTTGGTTGTGTTAATGGCTTGGTTGCGTAATGAGGAGACAGTGGCGTTAGGATTCATGTGTAGCTTTATTAGCTTACAGGCATAAATCAGTAACTGGCGTTAGATGCAACGAAAGCTGGGCAGATTCATAAACAAAGTTTGTGATCAGGGTCGAGGTAGGCGGCAGACAGATGTAGCATTTGGACCAATCAGACACACAACTATTTGTTATATTTAACAAATAAAATCTAACACCCCATCATCTAGCCAAAGGGTCTATGGACCCATTCCCCCGAAATCCAACTAACACTTGAAGAAGGCCAACAGGCCTTTGGTTCCATGGTAACCAGAGACACATTTGATAACACTAGATTTGTCAAAACTTTACTATAATATAACATAACATAACATAAATACTGAGTATTAACATTAGTAAATAAATTGTGATAATAAATAAATGGAGATGTTGAAGTGCCTATAGGTTTTTTATGAGTGAATCTGATAAAATAGCTTATTGAAGAGACCTGAAATGAGCTACTCCCACAACTATGCACAGTGAAAAGTAATTATTACAATAACGGGGAAATATGAGCAATATGAAATGTTTTTAGTCTAACAGACAACATAAAGGCTACATTTTGTATTTTATTTCTACATGTTAGCCAGCTAGCTAACAGTGTTAGTGTTGTCAGTTACGATGTTCTAAAAAATGTCAAAATACTACATAAATGTCACAGTCTAATACACAGTCGTTAACAAGTGATTTTTATCTCTAAATTGATATTATTCTGCTCCTCTTCTTTGTGTCGTTCCTGCCTTGTGCCCCTGATCATTTTCTTTTTTCACTCATTTTATTAGAAATGATACTTTAAGAGCGCATAAATGGGAAAAACTATTTTAAATGCATATGCCATGCATAATTAATGCGTTATGATGACGTATTTAAATTATGACATGAAAGTGTTTAAATTAGTCCAACATGACTTATTGTGAAATCTAATGATTTTTCGTTGATTGATCGTATTTTATTCTAACATTGTATTAAAACCTCTTAGCCTGCAACCAGACACCCGCGTCCTCAACACCCCTAAACTCGCCTGTGTCAGTGTTTACAAACTATATTTCATTATAAAGACTCAAGACTCAAGCCTCAAGCATCGACAACAGATTGCTGTTTTTCGATGGAAGGCTTATAAAGAATGCATTTGCTAGATTTGTGTAAGCAGTACACATCAAAACATGAAGAATGAAAAAGCAGTACATACCAGATTCGTCGTAATAAAGAGTCATAAACACATCCACAGCTGTAAATCCCGGTTTAGTTAGAAAGGTAAGGGTCCACTGAATGGCATCTCATGGAGCACATTTAGTCCAATGAAGCAATAGCGTTGTATTATGGATGATATTTCCTTTGTTTACATTTCAGTTCTTAAGGGTCAGTATTGTTTGTGTCGGTTATGGAATAACTCATGCTCAGAAACTGCATCTTGGTAGTAAAGAAACGGCATGGTTTTGCAGCGTACAGTGTCACAAACAAAATGAGACGATCCACAAAAATAAAGTAAAAGATAGGCCAAAGATAGTTTATTTTAATTCTGGCTCTGTCTCGTGACTGCTCGTGATGTCCGCTCTGACGCACCTGTCATCTGATGGAGGCGTAACTTAGCGATCACTCACTTAGAGAGTGGTTTATTGACTTTATGGCGCATTTAAGAGAGGATCCAGAATATATCTTCTGCACTGACCCAGGACCATTCCTCCAGACCATACCCCTCCCAGTCCACTAAGTACTGGATCATTCTGAATCTCTGGATCAAAATCTCCTGAACTTGGTATGCCTCCTCGCCATCTATGAGAGGAACCATCTTGTCACCAGACTCCTCCTGGTCCTCCACTCCTCTCAGACCACCAGAGAGATTGGGCAAAGAGACATGAAAAGTGTTTGAGATATGATAATGGGAAGGCAGAGTCAAACAGAATAAAACAGGAGTTATTTGTCTAAGAATTTTGAATGGACCCATGTACCTGGGACTAAGATTCTTGCAAAGTAACCGCAGTTGAAGATCCTGACTGGACAACCAGACCAATTGACCCGGCTGATAGTTGGGATTGGTGCGCCAATGGCGATAAGCTTGTTCCCTTGTTTGATGAACTGCTCTTTGGAGATGAACATCAGCCTCATTCCATGTCTCCTCGCTTCGTTGCAGCCATGAATTGACGGCAGGAAGTTCTGATGGTTCCCTGGAGCATGAGAATAGTGCTCCGGTCAGAATGATTATGATGGCTGTATGTTCGGAGGAATCGAGTGAGTTCTTGATTGAGGCGTTCCACCTGATCATTTAACTGAGGGTGATACTCGGAGGTGAGACTGACATTGATTTTGAGTTTTTGGCAGAAAGCTGACCATACTTGAGAGGTGAACCGAGGGCCCCAATCAGAGAACTTGTCCTCAGGAAGGCCGTAATACCTGAACACGTAGTTATAGAGGACTCTTGTCTCAAGAGCATTGGGTAGTTTGGGTAGAGGGATCAGGTGGCAGTCTTTGGAAAAGTGATCAATAACTGTGAGGATAGTAGTGTGACCCTGTGAGGCAGGCATATCTTTGGGTTGAAATGTGGAACAGGCTGCTGAGGACCATTTGAGGCATTGGGTAGCCCTCTTAATCATAAAAGTCATAAGAGCTGCTACTGTGCTGAAGTTACAAATGAATATCCGATCGAAGTTGGAAAATCCTAGAAACTGTTGCAGTTCTTTTAAAGTGGCAGGTTGAGACCAGTTGACAATGGCTCATACCTTCTTGTCATCCATGGCTACCCCTCCCAAACTGATGACTTACCTGAGGAAAGATTAAGACTGTCTCCTGGTGAAGCTCACACTTTTCGGATTTGGCATATAGCTGGTGGTTGATGAGACATTGTAAGACCGCCAAAAACTGCTTAACATGATCCTCACATGAATCTGAGTAAATTAAGATGTTTTCAATTTAAACTATGACCCAGGGATATAACATGTCTCTGAACACATTGATGAAGGCCTGGAAAACTGAAGGCCTTTTGTAAAGCCTGAACAGCATAACAAGATACTCATAGTGGCCAGTTGTTGTAGAGAAAGTGATGTTCCATTCATCTGTGATGTTGAGTCCTCAATAATCGATCCAGGGATGAAGACCTCCATCTTTCTTTTTAACGAAAAGAACCCAGCAGAGGCAGTTGATGTGGATGGTCTAATAAAAACTTTGGAAAGTTCCTCTTTCCAAAGAGCCTTCATAGCCTCAGCTGCAGGATGAGATAGGGGAAAAACCCTTGCCTTGGGAGGATGTAAAACAGGTTGGAGATTGATGGCACAGTCACTTGTTCTACGAGGAGGTAGTTGGGAAGCTTTGATCTTACTGAAGGCCTTGGTGAGACCGTGGTATTCAGCAGGGAGTTGAAATACAGATGTGAGATCCCTCCCCTTTCTGACTGGGGTAGCGTTGAGACAATTCTGATGGCAGTACTCTGACCACTGATTAATCTGTCCTTCGGACCATGAGATAGAGGGGTTGTGCTCCTCTAGCCAAGGAAGTGCCAGGATGATAGGGGTTTGTGGAGATTGAAATATGAAGAGGGGGATAGATTCAGTGTGAAAAGCTCCAGTTGCCTAATTAAATGTCCTTTGTGGTGAATTTAATCTGCCTGGTGCCTAGCAGACAGCCATCTATCACTGGCACTGCCAAATAAGATACACAGGGAACAAGAGGAATAGTATGAGTCCTTGCAAAACTAGCATCAATGAAATTTCCTGCAGCCCCTGAGTCATAGAAAGTGAAAGTGACATTCAGCCAAGTATGGTGACCCATACTCAGAATTTGTGCTCTGCATTTAACCCATCCAAAGTGTGCACACGCACACACACGCACGCACACGCACTTATACGCACACACACGCACGCACACACACGCAATCACACACACGCACGCACACACACCTGGAGCAGGTTATGAGTCAAACTCTCTAACCACTAGGCCACAACTTCCCCTTAGACTCAGGTGAATTGAATTTCTAAAGCAGTGGAAGAACTGAGATTCAAACTCACCACAGAAGGATTGTGAGGTGGACGAGTGAGACAGGAGGCTCACATGTGTCCAGATAATCCATAGTATAGGCACAGATTTTAGCAAATGCATCTCTCTCTCTCTCTCTCTCTCTCTATCTACAGTTACGAGTATACAGCTGTAGCCATCTGTATTAGGAAAACTGGCAACAGACTCACAACAGACACCTCCAGATTTCCTGTAAGGCCCTACAGCGGTTTCTGGGGTTCGCCAATTTCTATCGGTGTTTCATTCGCAATTTCAGCCAACTAGCCTCACCTCTGATGGACTTGACCTCCCGGACCTATTTGTGCCGGAGGAGTTAAGGTCCGAAGTCATTCAGTGGGGTCACTGCTCTAACATTGCTTGTCATCCAGGGATGAGCCGAACCAATGGGTTAGTTAAACAATGATTCTGGTGGCCACTTCTGGCTTGTGACGTCCACGATTTTATTTTGGTTTGCTCAGTTTGTGCCAGTGGTAAGTCATCTAACTGACCTCCTGATGGGCTCCTTCAACCACTGTCTGTCCCTTCGAGACCCTGGTCCCACATCGCACTAGATTTTGTCACCGCCCTCCCGCCCTCTAATGGCATGACGGTCATTTTGACCGTAGTGGACCGGTTCTCGAAGTCGGCACATTTCATTCCCTTGCCCAAATTACTGACAGCCAAGGAGACAGCAGTCACTGTCCTAGATCACGTCTTTCGGCTACATTGCCTCCCATTAGATGTGGTTTCTGACAGGGGATTTCAATTTATATCCAAATTTTGGAGAGAATTTTGTAAGTTGCTAGGAGCGTCGGTTAGCCTGTCTTCGGGTTATCATCTCGAGAGTAACGGGCAGACTGAGTGAGCCAACCAAGATTTAGAGAGGACGTTGCGATGTTTGGTCTCCAAGAATCCTTCTTCCTGGAGTCAACAACTCTCTATGGTGGAGTACACTCATAATTCGTTACCAGTGTCAGCCACGGGCCTCTCTCCGTTTCAGTGCAGCTTAGGTTACCAGCCACCAGTTTTTCCTAGTCTGGAATCTGAAGTCATGGTCCCCTCCGCTCAAGCATTTGTCCAGAGGTGCCACTCAATGTTCCCTCTAATTTTTGTCAGCACTGAGCAAATTCTTTTTTTTCTGAGCGCACATTTCAGTACTGTGAGCAATTTGCAACCACACGACCTGCTGAAAATGACTACGAGCCTGCGTTAGCCAAAGAGATGACTGCAAATGCATCAATATATTTACAAGGTTGATATTTATTCAATATCCTTTATAAGTTGGACTTTGGGAAGATTTTAATGATGGTGTTTTACCAGTCAGTTTAGTTGAACTTAAAGGATCTTTGGTTGATAAGGTTTCAATAAGGTTTAGATAGGTTATTATGACTGGTTCACTGGTTATTATGACTGATAATGATATTTAAAAAAAAAATAAAAGTATCCAAGATGTTTAGTCATTTCTCAGCAGGTACAACATTTAAGTGCAACTTGATTGAAAGAAAAATGCTAATGCAGTGCTTAACAATAATAGGCCTATTAAATTGACATGGTGTAAATTTTCCTAAAGGTAGCCTATGTAAAAAATTTAATAACTGCAACAAACTAGTGCAACACACTAGGTTACAAAACATGTTATTTGAATTTCATTGAGGATGATAGGCCTATCTGGCTATGTGGCTCATCTTGTCTGCAGGCCTATAGAAGACACATCTCTCCAAAGAACAGCATCTGAAAAACAGGTTAACCAAAAGAGAAACATCATTTCTCTTCAAAACACAAAATCATTTTTACATTAAACAACGGCTAAAACAGAATTAACCTACATGATTCAGTGACTAAACATAATTATGTCAAAATGTTGTTGCAGTAATCAAGATCACTTTGATCTATATTAGGCCTAATAGGTCTAATTGAAAATACTGGAAATACATTTCTACCTCAAATCTTCTCTCGTCTGTCTTTGGCCCCTTTCCAGTGGTTGTAGACCTTGTCAAGGTCTATAGGACACTCTTTTTGCCTTGATTTAATTCTCATCAGTTGGTCCAAATGGAAAACTTCAAGACGGTTGCGCGATTTTGTCTTAATGGCATTCATTAGACTGAAACCGCATTCACAGTCGGCGCTGGATGCTTGGAATGTGCCACAACTGTCAATAAGTTTTGCCAGATCTGGAAAATGCTCACTTTTCAGCGACCAGGTTACAATCTCAGAAAATGATCTGAGCAGTCCAATTTTCCTTTTTTCATTAACCATGAACTTGAATTCGTTGTATTGTTGACAAATGCGCCCCGGGGCCGAATCGTCTGCTTCATCCATAAGCGCTTCAAACTTCTTCGCCAGACTGTTCACGTCATTCAGGCCATGATCAAATTCACCAACTGCATGATCCAACGTGTCCGGCTCAAACGCAGCCCACTCTTTGAGCTCATTTTCAGGGAAGCGGGCATCCAAGTGCTCACAAACTTTATGGACAAACAGAAGAATGCCCCGTGTGTTCACTGCACTCTCACTTTCCAAAACTGTGAGCGCTCGTTTTCCCCAGTGAACTCGCTCTCCTAAATATTGCGCTCGTAGTTTCTGTATTTTCGCTCTGGCAATGCAGTGCCCATCCATGACCGTAAGATTACTGCGCTGTAAGCAGGTGCACAGCTGAGCGAGTTCCTCTAGCACTTCTGCTAGCACAGTGACTGCAAATTTGTACTTAGTGTCGTTTAGTTTTCTATGACAGTATTTCACAATGGGGTCAGAGTCAGCATCTTTTGCACAGTATTCGGTCAACGCGCTGAAATTTCGCCCACTGTATGACTGCTGGGGCACGCCAAGAGTAATGTAGGATACTTGTATGTAAACATACTAACATACATCCGGCTTTGTTGTCACATCTCAGTATTTTAAATGTTTATTACATCGTCTTGATGCTCAGATGTTTAACCCTGGAAAAAAAAAATAGTTTGTGCGGTCTGAAAAATGTGCGCGGTCTGAAAAATCTATTGCGCGACTACTTCGACTGGCCTGCGCGGCCGCGCACGCGTGCAGCTTAGAGGGAACATTGGTGCCACTGCACCTGGACCAGAGCACGTGAGACTCCAGGTGAGGGAGCGCACTAAGACCAAGGCCGACTGCCACCGGTCAAAGCCTCCCGTTTACGTCGTGGGTCAAAGAGTGTGGCTTTCTACCAATAACATTCCTCTGCATTCCGTATCTAACAAATTAGCTCCCAAATTTATTGGCCCGTTTACTATCACCAAAATCATTAGTCTGGTGACAGTCCGTCTCAAACTACCTCCAGCATACAGGAGGATACATCCCGCCTTTCATGTGTCCAAAATTATACCCGTGTTTTATTTACGTATTAATCCACCTACTCCGGGTTCCCCCGCCGCGTCTCATAGATGGGGAACCGACCTATTTGGTTAATCATATTCTGGACTCGAGACGGAGGGGGAGAGGATTCCAGTACCTGGTGGACTGGGAAGGTTACGTCCGGAGGAGAGGAGTTGGGTACCTGCTACGGACATACTGGATCATTCCCTTATTGATGATTACAATCAGCAGGCAGGCCCTTCGGGGAACTCCAGGAGGCGTTCTTAGGGGGGGGTGGTTGGGGGGGGGTAGGGGTACTGTCACGGTTGGTAAACCGTGATCTCTGGGTTTTGCACTTTGTGGGTGAACTCTGTGTATTACGCGTCAGCACTGATTAGCTTGTGGGCATCTTTGTTAATTGTCATCAGCAGCAGCTGTCACTCATTACTCATCCCTATATAATGGCTTTTCTTACATCTTGTGTTTATGAGAGCGTTGTTTCATGTTTGTTAACCATGCCTTGCTTTCTGTGTGTTCTGCGTTTGGATGTCTGTGTCTTCCCCCGGAACCCCGTCCACTTTTCACACCCACCTTCAAGCAACACGTCTTACCTTCGGCTCACTTCCCCGCAGTTCTTGTGCCACCCTCTCCTGCTGCCAATTCACCACTGTTTTCGGACTCATCACTTCCCTCCACCATCTTGAACAGTATCTTCATCCCAGCGTTATTTGTGTTCCAGTTTTGTTTTTGTCTGCAGTATCTAATTAAACATTGTTAACTCGCACTTTCTTCCAGCTCCTCCTTCACCCAGTCGTCACAGAACTAACACTTTAACTTGTTACAATAAATTCCATACGAGTAAATAAATTGTCAGAAGCATCACTCACATGCTTCACTCATGTTTTAGCTTAGCAATTTAACATCAATACAAGTGAGCACACTAACCACTTAAATAAATATCTGTCTCTCACACAGGTTGATTATCTGCATCTCAAAATAATCACTTTCATGTATAAATCTCTTTTTTTCCTCCACTATATATTTATACAGGGACATCATGATATAAATTTAACAAGAGTAAAATCTACTTGTTTTCCATTTGCAAAAATTGTGTCAAAAATGTAATACAAAAAAAAACATTCAATAAACATTTTTACACCTTGTACATTATAACATATACTTTTTTCTTCAATCATGAATCAGTTCACAACAACTTAATGCCTTTTTCCCCACAGGTTATACTTTTACTACGCATGCGCAAGGTTTCCTCAACTGTGCGCATACATCAGTGGATCCAGACGATAGGCTTAAATGTTTCCCGGCTTGACTGTTAAAAGCAGATGATTCGCTTTCCAGCGGGAGAGGCGGGACATGTGCATACAACCGCCATCTTTGCCATTACGGGTTTTCCTTATATAGTTGTATTGAGGATTGAGGAAGTCTCTTATAAATTGTCTCTGGTACCAGCTGCAAAGAGTCTTCTCCTAATCTCTACCTCTCAGTTAAAAAGATCATACAGCGACCCCTACACTACGGAAACTACGGTACTGCATTGAACAAGAATAGAACAGTGTAAAACTCTAGGGCGTTATACGTGCTCCATGAGATTTTGTTCAGTGGACCCTTACCTTCCTAACTAAACCGGGATTTGCAACTGTGGATTTGTTTATGGCTCGTTATTACAACGAATCTGGTATGTACTGCATTTTCATTCTTCATGTTTTGATGTGTGCTGCTTACACAAATGTAGCAAATTCAATCTTCTTAAGCTTTCTTTTGAAAAAACTGCAATCTGTCGTCGATACTTGAGGCTTAGATCTTCCTATTGATATATAGTTTGTCAAAATTAAATTAGCTGGTGTCAGGGTGCAGGCTTACAGGTTAAATCATGAACTGAGCCCAGATGGAATAGACATTGTGAGGCTCAGTGCATGTGGCGGCATGGATACATTCAGTGATGTCCCACTGAATAGGGCTGATTATCATGGCTGGAGGGAGGATGGGCTCGAGTTCTGAAGGAGAATCTGGTGAGTGGACTCATGACAGGGAAACTGCTTTCCACTTCAACTACAAATGGGGTTTCAGGGGCAGTATGAGAAAGGATGGGGTCCGTGCTGAGGGGAGCTGCAAGGATGCTGAATTTGTGAATGAAGCATCGGTAGAAGTTTGAGAATCCCAGGAATCATTGCAGGTCCTTCACTGACTGGAACCAACTTGAATCTCCAGCCAATGAACTGCATGGTGGAACACACACTTTTCTAGCTTCAGGTAGGGGTGGTGCTCTCTGAGTTGACTAAGGACCTGAGTCTCATGGTGGCGATGTTCGGATAGATTCAGGGAGTATATCAGAATATCATCTATGTAAACAATAATATAACAATGGAGAAACTCCTGGCGTACGAAACTTTAGACGACTGATGGTGAGTTTTCTAGCCCATACAGCATGACCCGGTACTCGTAGTGGCCTGATGGAGTGATGAAAGCCATCTTCCACTCTTCACCTTTCCAGATCTGAACAAGATTGTAAGTGCTTCGCAGATCCAGCTTGGAGAATATGCAGGCTCCAGGGAGTTCATCGAGGGTGGCAGGGACCAAGGGAAGTGGATACGGCAACTTGACAGTGTGAGAGTTCAGTGCACGGTAGTCAAGTCACTTCACCTTTATTTATATAGTGCTTTAAACAAAAAAGATTGCGTCAAAGCAACTGAACAACATTAATTAGGACAACTAATAATAATGCAAGTCAATAAGTCAATAATGTAAAATGACAGTTAAAGGCAGTTCATCACTGAATTCAGTGATGTCCTCATCTCAGTTGAGTTTAAATAGTATCTATGCAATCATGTGCAACCAAGTCAAATATATTGCTGTAAATGAAGTGACCCAACTAAGCAAACCACAGGCAACAGCAGCAAGGAACCAAAACTCCATCAGTGACAGAATGTAGAAAAAACCTTAGGAGAAACCAGGCTAAATTGGGGGGCCAGTTCTCCTCTGACCAGACAAAATCAGCAGTTCAATTCCAGGTTGTAGCAAAGTCAGATTGTGCAGAGGAATCATCTGTTTCCTGTGGTCTTGTCCCGGTGGTTGTCTGAGACAAGGTCTTTACAGGGGATCTTTATCTGGGGTTCTAGTTGTCCTGGTCTCCTCTGTCTTTCAGGGCTGTAGAGGTCCTTTCTAGGTGTAGATCCACCATCTGTTCTTGATACGGACTGGATCCGGGTGACTGCAGTGACCCTGTGACTTGGATACAGACTGGATCTGGTGGCTATGGTGACCTCAGAATAAGAAAGAAACAGACTAATATTAGCGTAGATGCCATTCTTCTAATGATGTAGAAAGTACATCAGGTGTTATGGGAAGTGTTTACCTAATTAATGCAGCCTGAAAATCCTTCAACGGATTTGGATATTAGAATGGTTTTATATGTAATAAGCAAGATTTTATAATCTATATGATGTTTGATAGGGAGCCAGTGCAGTGTTGACAGAACAGGGCTAATATTGGTCATACTTCCTGGTTCTAGTAAGAACCTTTTTGGACTTTTTGCATTTTGGACTAACTGGAGTTTGTTTACCAAGCGTGCAGAACAACCACCTAATAAAGCATTACAATAATCTAACCATGAGGTCATAAATTCATGGATATAGGTCCTATAATTAGCAACTTCTCTTGTTTCAGAATTTACCAGTAAGAAATTACTCGTCATCCAGTTTTTTTATATCGACTATGCATTCCGTTTGTATGTTTTGCCGGGCTGTGAAGAAATGTAGAGCGGAGTATCACCAGCATAACAGTGAAAGCTAACACAATATTTCCTGATGATATCTCCCAAGGGTAACTTGTAAAGCTTGAAGATTAACGGCCCTAGTACTGAGCTTTTAGGTACTCCATACTGCACTTGTGATCGATATGATACCTCTTCATTCACTGCTACGGATTAATGGCGGTCATATAAATACAATTAAAACCATGCTAATGCACTTCCATTAATGCAAACAAAGTGTTCTAGTCTATGCAAAAGAATGTTGTGGTCAGTAGTATCGAACGCAGCACTAAGATCCAATAGCACTAATACAGAGATACTGTACAACCACAATCAGATGATAACAGCAGGTCATTTGTAACTCTAAGGAGAGCAGTCTCAGTACTATGATACAGTCTAAATCCTGACTGGAAATCCTCACATAATTTTTCTCTAAGAAGGAATATAATTGTGAGGATACTACCTTTTCTAGTATCTTGGACATAAAAGGGAGATTTGAGATTGCTCCATAATTAAATACCATATTTTTCGGACTATAAGTCGCACCTGAGTATAAGTCGCATAATTCCAAAAATATGTCATGATGAGGAAAAAAACATATATAAGTCGCACTGGACTATAAGTCGCTTTCATTTAAAACCAAGAACCAAGAGAAATCATTACCGTCTACAGCCGCGAGAGGGCGCTCTATGCTGCTCAGTGGTAGACTACAGGCGCAGTGAGCAGCATAGAGCGCCCTTTGGCGACTGTAGACGGTAATGTTTTCTCTTGGTTCATGTCAAATTAATTTTGATAAGTCACAACTGACTATAAGTCGCAGGACCAGCCAAACTATAACGTTGTATCCTTGTTAGCAACATGAGCACCCAAATGAACTAGTTAATATAAAAGTAAAGAGTTAACTAGAATAATCAAATGTCAGAAGAATATGAATTAAAAAGGCATACAACCAATTTGCATTTCAACCTAAATTTGAGGTCATACTAAAATGGAGTCAGATTAAATAATAAAATGGAGTCAGATTAAATAATAAAATTTAGTCAGATTTGAGTTTACCCTTAGTTGAATAACACTACGCGGTGAAAGACCGAACACGCAGGAAACCTTCATCCAGCACCGGATACCTTCCTTGGGCTGAGTGCCTGGACCTTACACTTGGAACAAGAAGTAGAATTTACAGTCTAAGCTATATAAATTTGGCACAAAACTAAATAATGATCTGAGATATCATCACTTGGCTGCATAATTTCAACACCATCAACATCAATTCCATGTGACAGTATTAAACCTAGAGTATGATTTCGACAATGAATAGGTCCTTAGATGTGTTGTCTAACCCCAATAGAGTTCAGAATGTCTATAAATGCTAATCGCAATACATCTTTTTCATTATCAACATGAATATTAATGGATATACAAATGCTAGAAGCCAGCATTAACGCGGATGTAAAATCAGCAAACTCTTTAATAAAGTCTATATGGTAGCCTGTATACAGTAGCCAGTACAAACATCACAGGGGATTTATCATTAACATTTGTTTCTCTGGATAATGTTATATGAAGTACCATTACTTCAAACGAGTTATACTTGAAGCCTGCCCTCTGAGAAATCCTTAAAACATTGTTATAAATTGAAGCAACACCTCCCCCTTTACCTTTTGGACGTGGCTCATGTTTATAACCATAATGTTGTGGGGTAGACTCATTTAAAATAATGTAATCATCAGGTTTTAGCCAGGTTTCTGTCAAACAGAACACATCTAGATTATGATCAGTGATCATATTATTTACAAAGAGTGCTTTCGTATGTCGTATTATGTTATTCTGCGGGCACCACTTAGACATCCAGCCATTGAGTGATGGCAATCTGCTATGGATCTCATCGCCACGATAAGCAGGGGGTTACCGTGAGAGTTGTCGATGCCTCTGTCTTTCTTTCCTACAAAAAAGCTGGAAGCGGATGGTGACAAGGATGGTTGAATAAAACCCTGCTGGATAGCCTTCTGGATGTTATGCTCCATTGCCTTGTGGTCCGGAATGGACAATTGGTACACTCTACCCTTGGGGAGTGTTGCTCCAGGTGGTAAACCTGTGGTAAATAGGTGGCTGCCTGCTTCCTGAAAACATCTTAGAATGCCCGGTAGTCACATGGGATGGTCGGCTTCTCCAGAGGTTCAGGACTTTCAATAAGTGTGGAACAGACAAGAATTTTGACAGAGTTCTGTGGAGGTCTGGGAACCATGGAAAGGCAGTTTTAATGACAAGAATTATGTTATGTCCCTTTAATAGTTGTTATTTTTATTAGCATACAGGAGTGTAGGAAAGCAACACATTGATGAATTAATGAAAGGAATGATTGAAAATAAGGGAATCATATGTTACCAGAAAATAAATTGTGTGTCCTAAGCAGTGTTTGGAATAACGGCATTTAAAAGAACGGCGTTAGGTAACGACGTTATTTTTTCAGTAACGGGGTAATCTAACTAATTACTTTTCCTGTCGTTACAACGCCGTTACCATTACTGAAAGTTAAATGCGGTGCGTTACTATGCTTTGATTTAATAAACTATGCAATCTGAACGCACCCCTGGCTCACACACAGCGAGTGTGGAGGTGGGTTAAAAACGAGATAATCAATTATGATTGGTTAAGGCAGAGTTTCATGGTAGCCAATCAGAGCCAGTGTTTTTACACACATGCCGGCACAAGCGCCAACGGCACCAAACACACACACACACACACACAAACACACACACACGCAACAGCTACACAGAGATTCGCAGCAGTAGCAGAAATGGCGAGTCAGGAGCAATCCGATGAAAAGTTGGCATTTTCAAGGTGGAGATATAAGCGCTACTTCAAATTCAATGTGGTCAAAGGCAAGAACGTGCATGTAATGTGTAGCCAACATGTAATGTGTGACACACGTATCTACAAAGCTAGTGGCCCAAAACACTTTTCTTACAAAGACAATACTTGAAGTGCAGGATAAAACTCTTGCTGTCTTCTGACGTGCAATAAATGTTGAAAGTTATGTACGAACACTTGTCTGTTCTACTCATTTCAACTGACTTGTGAAAACTGCTAAAAAAATATATATCTTTGACATAGCAACTTCAGCATAACAATGTCATGCTCTACAACTATCAAAACAAATATTACAGATGTAAACTAAACTAAACTAGGGCCCTATTTTAACAATCTAAATGCAAAGTGTAAAGCGCACTGCGCAGGTGTTCTCAGGGCATGTGTGCAGGGGCACATTTTTGAAATGAGTTGTTCCAATTCTCTTAATAAGTAACTTCAATAAACCAATCAGAGTGTCATCTCCCATTCCCTTTAAGAGTGAGATGCACTCTTAGATGGCGGAATTTGTTGCCAGAAAAGCTGAACCCTTCTCAAGCGAAGAAACCGATCTGCTCTGGTGCAAAGTTAAAGCGTGCGAGCAGATCATCTACAGGATAAGCAGGAATCCACCAATGCTTCCTGAGTTGAATAAAATTACCTGTTAAGTGGCCAGTCAATCTTTCAGTCGTCTGCATTGGATGCAGGCTTTCAAATAGCGTTGCACGATGAGTCAGTTAATATATATGTGTGTGTATTGGCATGATTGTTCAATTAATTAGCCAATTTCATTCATCATTATAAGTAGTATTAGGCTGAATTGCAAATATGTAGCCTAATTCTAATACACGCAATGATTATACATCATTACATTCATATATTTATGTAGTCTACACAATAGTATTCTTTTACACAGTAATCCTTTTGTTATATTTGGCATGTTTGTGTGATGTGCATCCCTGTGTGTAATAAGCAAAGTCAACGTGCACTGTGGACCCGCCTAGAGGCGCATTTTCTACCAACACGCTCTTTAAATACCAAAATTGACTTTAGACTTTAGATCAGGTTTGAGTTGGTCTATGGCGCAGTCTATTTTCAGCTCCTTAAAATAGCAATGCGCCAGCAATGCGCCTCAACACACCTCTTTTTTAGACCAGCACGCCCATGGGCACACAAATGGGTGGAAATGCATTTGCTAATTAAACGACGTGGTGCTGGATGGGAAAATGCGAACGGCACCGGACTGAAACTAGCAAACACACTTACGCTGCGCCTTGCGTGTCATTGCGCCTGGTGTATGATAGGGCCCTTAGTGTTTTTATACATCTAAAATTATCTAAAATTCTAGGTGTTGCTTTAGTACGTCACTGACTGTAAGGACGAAAGAACCTGAGATACTTTGATCTCCTGAGAAACAGACAATACAAACATACACGGGCATCTTCGAGACACCCCACAGAGTGGAGGAGCAGGAGACCTCCTCCACTTCTGGCCATTTGTTTCATTTTAAATCCCTTCACCCATTCTTCCTTCTACTCAGTCTGCTCAAAATGATTACATGAAAATGTCAATGCAAGTGAACTAACACTCATGTCTAGTATCATTGGAAATGTCTCAGTGCAACTGGTACAATGGTCTCACTCTTACAAAAGTAGATTAGAAGATAATACAGATCTGAAGAGTCAAGAGATATCTTGATTACTGTGATGGGAGTGCCCTTACCTTGGGCCCTCCATGTAAATTACCCCCTGTTCCCATTGAGTTGTAAAACCACCCAGGCTTGGGACCTGAGGTAATGCAAATTCCAATTGTTAGTTTCTGTCTTCATCTCAGGGGATGTTTGTCTTGGTCTGAGGTATTTAAAGGATTGCAGCAAAAGGATCAGGGCGATTTCGGTAGCCAGAAAGCCCGTAGTGTGTTGTGTGTCTCTTCACTTCATACTATGTATTTTCTAAGGTCAGGTATGCATATTTTACTTTTAGATTCATCTTTGAGAATTTGATGTTTTGTATTGATATGATTTGATGTTGTTTCAATTGGATATGTAATTGGCAAAATACATATCTACCTGACTGTAAATAAATTGTTACATTTTGATTCTATTCTGTCTTACTCTGTAATTATTGACTATTAGATTACGTTGTATCCTTGTTAGCAACATGAGCACCCGCATGAATGAGTTAATATAAAAATAGAGTTAACTAGAATAATCAAATGTCAGAAGAATATTAATTAAAAATGCATAAAACCAATTTGCATTTCAACCTAAATTCGAGGTCATACTAAAATGGAGTCAGATTAAATAATAAAATGGAGTCAGATTTGAGTTTAACCTAAAATGAATAACTCTACGCGCTGAAAGACAGAACACGCAGGAAACCTTCATCCAGCACCGGATACCTTCCTTGGGCCGAGTGTCTGGACCTTACAAAGTGGTGACCCCGACGTGATCTCCCTAATTATGCAAGTGACGTCTTTCCAGTGCTAATTTCAGATTGATTCTCTCTGAAGACATAAGGTTTGAGCTTCTTCCCTGTCTACAACTGCTGTGGTAAGTTCATTCTTTTTTTTCTTATTAGAAGTGTTGAGGGAAAGCTTTTTGCATTTCACATACAGACACATTTTTAGAACGGGTCGACATACCCATTGTTAGACCGGAGACCGTAGAAATCCGGTGGGGGGAGAATTAACCGGGAAACATGGCTTTTCAGGGACAATACAGTGACAGTGTAGATCAGGAGATCATGGAAATTCAAGCATTACAAATATAAGACACACTTCTTAGTTTAAATGATAAAGGATTCAATCTTAAATGGAAAAACAATGAAATTGTAGCTTGGTTTTTGGCCGAGGGCAAAAAATTGGCATCTAAATCGAAATATAAGAATATCCCAACTGCTATCGTCTACCTGCTTCGTAAAAATGACCTCGAGACAATAGCTGAAAACAAACGAACAATAACAAGCATCAAAGAAATTGAAAAAGGGCACTCTGAAGAATTGCAAAAACTAAGAGCACAGGTCGAGGCATTTACATTCGAAAGACAAGGTTGGGCAAGACAGAGTGAGATGATGTCAAGAAAACTCGAAGGGCTTCAAAAGAAACTCCAAACCGGCAATAATTATATATCAGCTCTTGAAGACTGCTGTAATAATGCAGGCTTCCCACTGGCTGCAGTTAAGCAAGCGGCACTGAATGAAACCTTTGATTATGATAGAAACAGCGATAGTGACGATGATGATGTTGCCGCATTAGATTCTCAGAGAAACCAAGATCCCGTTCAGAGACACGGAGAACAAAATCAGCGAAGTCCAATTAAAACCAGAGCAAAATCCAGCGAAAAACCCTCCAAATCAGTTAAAATTGCTGTACTCAAAACCATAACAAATACAAACGATGAAATAACCACGATTAGCCGCCCATTAACATGCGAAGAGTGTACAACACACAAACAGATTGTGGGAATGATGCCAAGAAGAGGGCCATTCCAACCCTATTGGGAAACACTGATGCTACAAGCCACAGTGTATAAATTGGAAACTAGGGATGTATGGCAAATCGCACTCTTAACCATTCCTGAAGAACTCCGATCTAAATTAACCCCTCAAATGAAATCTGGAGACATAAACAAGCGAAACAATAACGAAACTGACGAAAGTATCTTTGAACGATTAAAACAGGCATTGCTAGATATAAGGGGTGCAACAAGCGCAGATTGGAGCAGGATACTACAAATTAAGCAGGAAAGCAATGAACCGTTTGAAACATTCGCCGAACGTCTGTGGACGACATACAAAGAATATTCCGGTCTAGAAAATGCAAGCCGTGATCACGAACCATTGTTACAGCTCATAAAGATCAATGCTGGCACTCCAGTCCAAAATGCTTTGTTAAACGGAGCAGATTCAGCCGAAAACACATTCAGAGCGATTGTAGATTGGGGTTCAAGGATAGAAAACAGATGGAAATCAAGGCCCAAAACCATTGCATCTGCACAGTGGATGACAGAAGGGAATTATTCTAAAGGCAATGGGGCTGAAAAGCATGTCCACTTCTTGGAGGAGGTGACTCGCTGTGATGAATCTAGAACTTTTAGTTCAGAGGAAGCCTGTGCCACTGCTCAAGATAGTGTGCCGATTTCAGTTCTTAAGGAGATGCAGCACCATAATAGCGCAGAGTTGTGGACCAGTGCGCAAGGCGTAAGAAAGCATTAGAGATTCATGAAAATCCTCAAACTTCAGGAGAACACAGCAAACAAACCTGTGGCAAAGATAGCAGGTTTTGTTCTTCCTGTCAGAAAATAGGCCATAAAGAGGAAAAATGCTGGTCACTGGGAAGGGGTAGACCTCCACCTTATTTTCTGAAACGTAGGATATCACTTTCTAAAGGAAAAGATCAGGGGTTGACATGTAACAAGTCTACCTCTGGTAACACTCTTGGTGAGTTGACTGCATTGTTAATGCAAGGCCTTCAGCTACTGACCTCACTTACTAGTGGGTTAGCAGTTTAATAGCGATGAGTTTAATATGGAAACATCCAAATTTCAATAATCCTGCTTGCATTTTCAAATTTATAATTGTGCTGAACATTGTGAGCATAGAAAACACATTATAGTTGTTTGTGCTACTAAATGTACACATAGCTTAGTTTAGTTTATTCTTTAAAAAACACATGACTGCTTTACTGCAAGTGTGTAAACATTTAGGTTTAAGGTTGTAGATGTACATGCATTCTAGACCATGTGTCTTGTGTAAAATTTAAATAACTTTAATACTGGAATTGAATAGAAATTTCAAGTTGCATGTGTGTCTGTGTTGAATTTGTTTGTCTCCTGAGTGGTACACTCTGCTATTTTCTGTATAGCTGCAGTTAAACCATGTAGAGGAGCATAGAATAGCCATGTGGCCACAGTGTGATTTCATAAATGTCTTAATGAAAATGATCTCCTCACATGTGAGAACTTAAACCGTGTGGCAGATTGATTTGCTTCACAGTGCCAAAAGGGAGGAAGTGAGATTTCATTTCAATAGTGTGGCACAAGCGATAGCAAACCAATTCATCCTTCACTGAGGAGCGACAACTAAAAATTTGATCTGATCAGAGAGAATGGCTAACATTATTTGGAAATGGAAACTCTGAATTTGCAACTAATCTTGAAATAATAAAAACATTTTATGGAAGTATTTTGAGCCAGATCTCACCTTACACTCGCTCTTAGAGGCTATTACCTGTTACAGCAACAGGACCAAATTTACATAACAATTGTAAAAATTCCTTTCCTTTGTTTGGAGCATGACAGCATTTACACAAAGCCACAGTCGTATACAGCCACAAAAGACCATTTGATCTTTTAATCTTTTAAATTGACTTGAAAAATAATGAGAGCGGGGTGTAAAATACAAGAAGTTTTTATGTGCCACAGAGATCTGCATGTGAACAACACCATAAAACAACAATTGTCAAACAGACAACACCAAAACAGGTGAACACATTTCTGCCCACAGATCTGACTGTAATGAGAGCAACAGCAACTAAAGCCATGGACATTGGTCCATTGGAATTCATGACGACATGGGTGATAAAAACACCAATTAATCTAGAAAATGTCCCCAGTAGAACTGGGGTCTCTAATGCTCATGACACAACAGACTGTGAGGGCTCTACTGCAAGAGCAGCATCAGGTGTTACACACTCAGACTGCACTGAAACAGGAGCAGTGATTCAGATCGGACCAACCAAACTCCGTTTCATGTGACATCTGGATTAAAACTACAATACATGAGGATGAACGTAGTTAAAATAATTCCACGTGCCTGAACATGAAACTGATGAAAAGTTCAACATTAACTGTGGTTATCTTTGTATCTGTTTCTGTCTCAGGTTGACCACTGCAATTCTTTGGAGGACAGATACCAGGAGGGTGTCTTGTCCCCTCTGCACCAAGCCAGGACAACAGAATTGTTACATAACCTGAAAAGTGGGAGATGGATGCGGAGACACTTGAAGGGGCCATTCACACCTCACAGGAGAACATCACCACACAAATATCTACATGGCCTCCCGGATTAGAACCGGAACTAAATTTTTGCAACACAGATTGCTATAGATTAGACTCCATTCATCTCCCAGACATGACCATAGAACACACATTTCACCCATTGCATCATCACCTCATCTAGACTATCCAGTCTGTACACCACAATCAGAAGACAATGATGGCTTAGATCACAAACGTGGTACTCCACTAAAGATCTATTGTCCATCATCATACTGACAGAACCACATAGCCTCACACACACAGGACAATAGAATTAATTACATTCCCAAAAGATATAAAATATCCACTATCTGCAACTGTCTAAAAAACGAATGGAACAACACTGTAACTCATTTGTACGACAAGTCACAGATCGATGGTGCAAATTTTTTAACACAGAGGCAGACAAGCCTTTACAATTTAAAATTTTGAATCTTTCAGATTGTTATTAGGGTGGTTGACAAGCCAGAGGGCCCCTGGTTTCCCAACACATCACTAATGACAATAAACATTATTAAAATGATCAAATATGATGTGCCTGCACTTCATCTCTATCAATCAATCATAAAATGTTAAACTTTACCAAACCATCAACTGTGACTTAACCTTTATATCAGATACCCATTCTCACACACACACACACACACACACACACACATACACACACACCTGTTACAAGGAATTTAGGATTTACATTGTAGAATTTTTTTTTAATTGTGTTCTAAGTCACTTCTTAAAAACCTTCTAAACTTCTAAAGTAACTTGAAATAGAAAATTCCTGAATTAACAGTGTGATTATTGTATATACCTTCATAATTGTGTTTGAATATTATTCTTATAGTAATTATATGACGTTTATTGATGCATACTTCTAAATTAATGCTCAAGTTATACTGACCTCTTGCTGCATTTCCTTTGATTCATTCATACCAAATTTTATGTTTACATGGGACCACTTTTAACATCAAATGTACCACTTGCACTGGCTGACATGAATTCATCAGGGTATTTTTTTGTTTTGTTTTACTGTTCTTATGTTAACTTATGACGTTTCTATCTTACTCCATGGGTGATGACATTAAACTGATCAGAATTCAGTCATTGAATGGCCACTAAGATGCTTTTCAGGTGTCCCACACAAATCAAGGAGCAAGGAGAACACCTTCACCTACTGAAGTCTGCTAAAAAAACTGCACCGCTGGAGGTGAGAGGATTCACGAAGATGGGTCAGACTATCGTCCTAGAGAAGGTGCCATAAGGAGCAGAGGTTTCTCCACAAAGGAAGGACACGTTAACTGAACAAGTTGTAAAGGCTCAGATTGACCCACTGAACTGTGCTCACATGCTGAGCTCAACCACAGGTAGAAACCCTGGAGACATTCATCCACCTGCCAAACTCAAGCAACACACACATGCTGAGACTGAGTGTTCTGCAGATGAATACAGCCCTCAGAAGGTTTCTCAAGCTGCTTACATCACAAAGACAATTTTGAGATAACATCTCAAAGATAAACAATCATCTAGCGGTGACCCCATTGGATTCATCTGAATGTGACCCATTGGGGGTCAAACGGAGGAACTGTAAGGACGAAAGAACCTGAGATACTTTGATCTCCTGAGAAACAGACAATACAAACATACACGGGCATCTTCGAGACACCCCACAGAGTGGAGGAGCAGGAGACCTCCTCCACTTCTGGCCATTTGTTTCATTTTAAATCCCTTCACCCATTCTTCCTTCTACTCAGTCTGCTCAAAATGATTACATGAAAATGTCAATGCAAGTGAACTAACACTCATGTCTAGTATCATTGGAAATGTCTCAGTGCAACTGGTACAATGGTCTCACTCTTACAAAAGTAGATTAGAAGATAATACAGATCTGAAGAGTCAAGAGATATCTTGATTACTGTGATGGGAGTGTCCTTTCCTATGGCCCTCCATGTAAATTACCCCCTGTTCCCATTGAGTTGTAAAACCACCCAGGCTTGGGACCTGAGGTAATGCAAATTCCAATTGTTAGTTTCTGTCTCCATCTCGGGGGATGTTTGTCTTGGTCTGAGGTATTTAAAGAATTGCAGCAAAAGGATCAGGGCGATTTCTGTAGCCAGAAAGGCCGTAGTGTGTTGTGTGTCTCTTCACTTCATACTATGTATTTTCTAAGGTCAGGTATGCATATTTTACTTTTAGATTCATCTTTGAGAATTTGATGTTTTGTATTGATATGATTTGATGTGTTTAAATTGGATATGTAATTGGCAAAATACATATCTACCTGACTGTAAATAAATTGTTACATTTTGATTCTATTCTGTCTTACTCTGTAATTATTGACTAGTAGATTACGTTGTATCCTAGTTAGCAACATGAGCACCCAAATGAATGAGTTAATATAAAAATAGAGTTAACTAGAATAATCAAATGTCAGAAGAATATTAATTAAAAAGGCATACAACCAATTTGCATTTCAACCTAAATTCGAGGTCATACTAAAATGGAGTCAGATTAAATAATAAAATGGAGTCAGATTTGAGTTTAACCTAAAATGAATAACTCTACGCGCTGAAAGACAGAACACACAGGAAACCTTCATCCAGCAACGGATACCTTCCTTGGGCCGGGTGCCTGGACCTTACACTGACATACTAACCTTGTCTCAACTCTGAGTCGAGGAAGCATCCAAAAGCAAATTCTTTTGAAGAATACAGAGTAGAGTAACAACTTAATAGTCAACAACGGAACACTAAGAAGAGCAGAGCAATTGGGAAAACACAAACCCACAGTAACAATCACAACTGATGGACTCAACGTGTGGACAGCAGAGCCAACAAACTAATGCAAGCCCGAGAAAAAGCATTGCTCCCGTCCAGCGTCACTTCTGACTTCTTATACCCCCTCGTTATACTCCGATTGGTTCCTTAAGAATCTTTGTTATGCCCATAATGAAGAATGACAGAGAGATCCTCCAATCACAGGACCCTTAGACTCCAATTGGTTCCTTAAGAAGCTTTGTCATGTCCATAATGAAGAATGACAGAGAGCTTCTCCGGTCACAGGACCTGAGAGATAAAGACAGAGAAAAATACAAAAAGGATGGGTGAAAAAAACCTTTCTGAACTCTACGGAACAAGGGCAAACACTGAAACAGAACAACCTGAGTCAGAAGTTGCACTGGTAACAGTGACGGTAAAAATATCAGGGTCTAATTGAATGGTACTCACCACAGGGCGTGGGGGTCGAATGGGGCAGACCTTGATGAGATGATCTGCAAAGGCACAGTACAGGCAAAGTTCAGCTGCAAGGTTGCGTGCATGACCCGTGCGTGTGAGGCATGCAGTGTCGACTTGCATAGACTCTGGTACTTGAGGACAGGCAGCAGGTGAGACTGGATGAGCAGTTGCCTCGGGCTGACAGGCTGAGTGTCGTTGGGAGACACAGGTTGCTGGTTGCATGAAACTCTCCTTTATGTACTCAGCAGTGCAGCTTCGTTCCACCCACTTCTAGTCACCAACATGCAAAACTGCCGGGTGTAATCACTGGTGGATGATGTACTTTGGCGCAGCCCCAGAAGTTAATCACGGATGGATAACTCTCCTGTTATGGTACCGAAGACCTCCTTAAAATGATTAGTGAAGGCATCAAAAGAGTTAAGTATGGTACTCTGGGTGTTCCAGATGGGATGTGCCCACAGCAATGCCTTGCCTGTGAGAAGAGAGATCAAAAATGCCACTTTTGTTTGTTCCATGGGGAACTTCTGTGGCTTTATCTCAGTGAACAAAGTAAGAGGCAGAGTTGTGACCAAGTCATTATTTTGCTAGTCACAAGCAAATATTCATCTTTGCATTAAATTCTCAAGTCAAGTCCTGTCTTTGCATTAAATTCTCAAGTCAAGTCCCAAGTCAAGACAGACAAGTCCCAAATCAAGTCAAGACAGACAAGTCCCAAGTCAAGTCTTGAGTCAAGTCCTCAACTTTTAGCTTCAAGTCTTAAACAAATCATTAATGTGCTTTGCCCAAATTATTGTCTCAGAATTAATTACCATTTCAAATGTGTAGTAATTTATATCAGCAAGGTAGGTAGAATATGCTTAGTTCAGTTTCATGTGAGTTGGGTGCCCTTATAGTAAAACTGCAAGGTCAATATAGGGATTGCGCTAAAATGGGACACGCAGTGGGACACACAATTCTTAATATATGCTTCTAAGTATTATATCTAAGCCAATGAGCCGTGTGAGCAGAAATGCAGAAAGAACTGCTTTGAAAGAACTAGAAGAAATAACTGCTACCATACAAGGGAGAGGAAACAAGCAATATGGATGCAGACAAACTCATGAAGACAGTCATTCAAAAATGCTATAAATGTGCTATAATCTTATATAAATAAGAGTAACAAAGACAAAATCTTTTTTATAAAAAAAAAACAAAAACAAAAACAAAAAAAAACCTTGTATGGTAAATGTAAAGTTTGTAATATGCATAGTTGATTGCTATACAGTGTTTAGGGGCTATGCACTACGTAGAATTCATTCATTTATCCCGAAAGAAATTAAAGTAACATGAGTGCCCTGGTGAAGAGGTAGAACAATTGAGTATATTTTATAGTTATATTCAGTGGTCATTTTGTGAAAGAAACACTTCTTCAAATTATATTTTAAATGATCACTAAAGGCCCAGTCAAGGTTAATCTAATAATTTTGTTGCACCAAACTTTAAAAATAAGCAAGTTTACATTTTAACCCATCATTTTGATCCTTAAGATAGCCTTTAGATTAACTTCAATTAAAAAAAAAATCCACATGCAATTAAAATATGTAACGGATTGAACAAAAACTAGTTATTTGTGTAGATGCATATTGCTGAATCTTGCCATTTAATTCACTTAAGGTAATGGTGTTTGTGGTCACAGTTTCATTCATGGATCCTTTATGTCAGATACGACTGACTGACCATATGGACTAGACTACAACCTGGATAAGATTCCTAAAAGTTTCACACCTACAGGACTTATTACAGACATTGATGCACAAACACTGATATGTTCTACATGTCTAAAGTATAAAGAAAGAATAAACAAGTCTTATAAACTCCCTGATTTCGCTTAAGAAACTTTGAATATAATATCCATGCACAATGAACTATAGTATTTACATCACTTGACAGAAAGGTTTTTGCAGGTTTTAATAAAATGTAAATTAAAAAAGAAACAGCTGTCCTTTTCATCAACCCTTAAGCCCCCCTCCTCCCTTGATGGCATAGGTCACGAAAAGTAGACTGGCAAGAAAGTTACTCTACTTATATCATGCATTTACTGTATCTTCAGAATTCAAAATCATCAACCTTTCATGTTAGGTATCGTTCTAAATGTCTGTGCAATTGGTAAAATGGTCTCAATCTCACAGTAGTCACTTATATTATGAAAAAGATTGTAAAAATTTGAAAAATTATGTTAGGCTGCTGAGGGGTGTGTCTGCTTCAGGGTCTGTGAGAATGTTTATCTATCTCCAGCCAGGTGTGACCCTAGGTCAAGAGAACCTAACAAACCAAATGTTTTATTTTTTTTTTATAATTTTTTTTGTTTTTATTTGAAGACTTCTTTGTTCTGTTCTGAGTATATAAGAGAAGTGACAAAACACTACTTTGGGGATTCTGTAGCCAAAAGAGCCCCCCACAGTGAATGTGAATCTCTGGACCTTTGTACTAGAACTCAAATACTGCTGTGTGTCTCTTTGTTGCCAGGTATGCATCTCTTTGAGCAATCCATGTTTTTATCATGTATTTATCTGAATTGGAACTGAATTTAATTCTGAATTGGCTTCTAATCGTTTAATTTTTTAATTAGCATGACACAACTTTACCTGAATAATAATAATTTGTTATATTCAATTTATTCTGATCTCTTCATTATTTTAGTAGATTGTAGCGCAGTCTAGAGTTTCCTCGTCTGTTTGCGTCCAGGATAGATCATACTAAAATGAATGTAGCAGGGGTTCTGATTTCTGTCTATCACTGGCTTAACAAGTTACAGTTTTCATGATATACTTTTTGTTATTTGCTAGCAGGGTGCAGCATATATAAGGGTATTATAATTACCCTGTATCTTCTGAGTAAGATCAGAAGTGGCGAATTTGTGTCCCTGTGTTCACTGTTGGCCGACTGAATTGCTAAGTGATGTCAGGTCCGTGATGAATGAACAATTGAAAGTATAGGATTTCCAGAATAATCGAATATCTAAATTAATTACAAAAATAATAATTAGAAATAATATAACTTTAATGATCACTTAAAATTAAAGTCAGATTGAACATGAAGCTAGAGTAAATTAAACTAAATCCTGATAAATAAAGTTTATCGTCAAAATAAAAAATTATACTGACTGAAAGCTTTTGAATTATGTTGTGTATAATGGTACAGACGATTTTATTTCAGGTAAATGCTGATATTTGAATCTTTTTATTCATTATATAATCCAGATTTATTTTATATAATCATACTAATAAAGTGTTTTTCTTAAACAGCAAATCACCACATTAAAATTACTTCTAAAGCATCATGCAACACTGAAGACTGGAGTAATAATGCTGAAAATGTTGCTTTGGTCACATTAATAAATTACATTTTAAAATATATCCAAATAGAAAGCAGATATTTTAAATAGTAAACATATTTCACAATATTACTGCTTTTGCTGTATTTTGGGGGGGGGGGGGGGGGAGACCCTGGCTTGGTGAACAGAAGTGACTTATTTAAAAAAAAAAAAACATTAGAAATCTTAAAATCTGTTAAAAACTTTTGATCGGTAATGTATGTTGTAAAAGATAGAAACACAAAAAACAATGTAGGCAGAGCTGAATCAACTCTTTCCTAAACTGCTCCCTGATCTCCTCATTATGACATGTATTAATAATTTATGATCATTCTGTCTATCAAGTGTGTTGTATTTGTAAAAACATAACTTCCTTGGGGATATAAGCCTCTATGCATGTAGAGCAGCCTTCCCTGTAAGCGCAGCCAAACAAAGACACACAAATAAAGAATAAACATTAATAAACAACCAGTGGTTTGTGCATTATATCAATAATATGTAGCTCAGGTGTTCTTTTTCAGGCCAAGAACCCTGGATATATAGAGATATGGAGCAGGTTACTCTGATGCTTGCCTTGAAAATACATTAAAAAAAGATTATTGACAAATAGACCAATAAAGCTTCCAGTTTTATAAAAATTTTGGTAGCACTTGGTGCATTAGCTAACATAACAATGAGCAATACATTGTTACTATTGTTACAATATTTATTACAACATTAGTTAATAAACCACTATTAGAATAAAGAGAATAGAAGAGAAATAGAAAGAATGGTAACACTTTAGTATAGGGTCGAATTCACAATAATAAGTAGTTGCTTATTAGCATGTCTATTATTAAAATATTGGCTGTTTATTAGTGCTTATAAAGTACATATAATTCATGACATCCATAATCCTACCTAATACCCTACATTTAACAACTACCTTAAAAACTATTAATAAGCAGCAAATAAGGAGTTAATTGAGGCAAAAGTCATAGTTAATGGTTGGTTAATATTGAGAATTGCACACTAAAATAAAGTGTGACCGAAGATTAATTTACTCCGAAATAAAAAAATGTACTCCAA
The DNA here is from genome assembly GCF_003368295.1 of Carassius auratus. Lineage (NCBI taxonomy): Eukaryota > Metazoa > Chordata > Actinopteri > Cypriniformes > Cyprinidae > Carassius > Carassius auratus. The sequence goes on from NW_020523533.1 coordinate 44,602, forward strand.
AGTGTAAATTAGTTTGTTTCTTTATCTGAACAGATTACATCAATTGCTCTTCAATAAATTATGAATCAGCTGCAGTCAGAATGAGACTCCAAACATCTCATAAAAAATCACAACAATTATGCTCTCTATCCATAATATTGCCTTCTCCAGTGAAAAAGTGAAAAGAGAGACATGCACAGATTAAGCATTTAAAGTGACAGTCCATACTGTTCTAAACAAATATGTTGGTGGATTTAGCAAAATTTCATTAGTTGATGTTAGTTCAGGTCAATTTACCAATTTTGATTTTAATAAAGTCGTAAATTTTTAAATCAGCATTGAATTAAATCTGATTAATAAACACTTTAGAATACAAAAACAATAATAATAATAATGCTTAACAGCCACCTCATTGAAGGCGCTTTGCATTAACTAGTTAGGAAAGTTCATCCACAATTTAGGCCTAGTTAACACTGACATATCAAGGGAATACCTGTACTTTTTCTTGACAGCACTAGCCCTCAGCGAAAAGACTGTCTCTAAAGAGAAGCCTTGTTTTTCCACTACATGATGACATTTGTTATGGGCTTCCTCAGGTCTGAAATGACAGAACGATTTTAATAATTAATTAGTTGTTATGAGATGGTTTTAATGTTGATCTTATGGGTGTTCTTGCTGCTCTCTTGTGTCTCTTTACTTTAATGTTTACTTACAGTTAGTCTGTCCATCAGCATCATCCCCAACATCATCATGACAATGTGGTATTTAACTTTTCAAACTTATAATGTTATTAACTTTTGGCACATTTCAAGTATACAGTACAAGATTATGACTATACACTCACCGACCTCTTTATTAGGTACACCTGTTCAATTGCTTGGTAACACAAATTGATAATTAGCCAATCACATGGCAGCAACTCAATGCATTTAGGCATCTTGATGTGTTGAAAATAGCTTGCTGAATTTCAAAGCGAGCATCAGATTGGGGAAGAAAAGGGATTTAAGTGACTTTGAATGTGGAATGGTTGTTGGTGCCAGACGGGCTGATCCAAGTATTTCAAAAAGTCCAGTCAGCTAAGAACAGTAAACAGAGGTTATTTTTCATACAGGCTCACCAAAATTGGACAATAGATGGAAAAATGTTGCCTGATAAGTCTCGATTTCTGCTGCGACATTCAGATGGTAGGGTCGTAATTTGGGGTAAAGAACATGAAAGCTTGGATCCACCCTGCCTTGTCTCAACGGTTCAGGCTGGTGGTGGTGGTGTAGTAATGTGGAGGATATTTTCTTCAAACACTTTGGGCCCCTTATTATCAATTGAGCAGTTTTTAAATGCCACAGCCTACCCGAGTATTGTTGCTGACAATGTCCATCCCTTTATGACTACAGTGTACCCCTCTTCTGATGGCTACTTCCAGCAGGATAATGCACCATGTCACAAATCGTACTGGTTTCTTGAACATGACAATAAGTTCACTTTACACAAATGGCCTCCACAGTCACCAGATCTCAGTCCATTAGAGCAGCTTTGGGATGTGGTGGAACGGGAGATCCGCATCATGGATGTGCAGCCGACAAATCTGCAGCAACTGCGTGATGCTATCATGTCAATATGGACCAAAATCTCTGTGGAATGTTTCCAAGGTGTACCCAATAAAGTGGCCAGTGAGTGTATATTACTGACTACCAAAAGTCAGATAAAGTGGCTAACTCTGAATTCCTTTTCAACCTCAACATATGAACCCCCATTGAGATGTTCATCAACAGATTTGTTAACTTGTTTTCATCCAATTTCTTCTCTACAGCTAGCTATATATATATATATATATATATATATATATATATATATATATATATATATATTAGGGCCGGGACTTTAACGCGTTAATTGAGATTAATTAATTACACAAAAAAATAACGCGTTAACTAAGATTAATTAATTACAGAAAAAAAAAATCCCGCATTTTTAATAACTTATTTTTGCACCGCGGAACGTTTCTCACTGGATGAGTTTCGGCGGACCGATACTGAAGCACCAACTAGCGTTCGCTTCGCTTCGCATTTCACCGCAGCAAATCGAGCCTCAAGTATCACCTCAACGCAAAACATATAGCAGCTAGCGTGGACTTTACACTTTATGTTGAACTATGTATTATTTTGTTGTTGCAACTGGCAGTTTATGTTGAACTCTTTATTGTTTTGGCCAAGGTTATTGAGAGTTGGTCTTAGTATGTTATGGCCTCTGAAGCAACAGAGAGATGTTTTCTAATAGTCAGTGTTTCCTATGTTCTGAATGTAATTGGCAGTATTGTGTTTTACTTAAAAAAACACTTTACAGAAGGTTCCAGCACCTATAAGCTTCCTGAATTTCTGAAATGTACTATTTCTAAATTGTTTCTAAATATGCTATTGCTACACTTCATGGCAAAAATTGCACTGGTCTGCTAGACTTGGTTGAACAAAAATTAACAATATTTTGTTGCTTAAGCTTATGTATTCAGTCATTATTCAATGGTATACTATAAATCCATGTGAAAAAAAATTACTTTTCACTGTTCTCAGGTCAAATATTTAAATGCGATTAATTTCGATTAATTAATTACAAAGCCTCTAATTAATTAGATTAATTTTTTTAATCGAGTCCCGGCCCTAATATATATATATATATATATATATATATATATATATATACATTTTTTGATACTTTTCAGTCAGGTTTTAAATCACTTTACAGCACATAAACTGTACTGTTGAAGGTTAGTAATGAACCTTTTGCAATTTCTCGATACTGGTTCATATGCGGTGCTTTTTTTTTTTTTTTTTGATTTAAGTGAGGCATTCGATACAGTTGATCATAGTATTATGTTACATCGGTTGGAAAAGTTGGTGGGTATTCAGGATGTCACTCTGCAGTGGTTGGGCTTTTATCTCAAAGACAGAACCTTCTCAGTGAACATTGGAAAGCTTTCTTCTTTGTTTGTCAGCTCCTTTGTCATGCAGTCTGCCCCAAGGGTCCATTTTAGGCTCTCTTCTTTTTTTCATTTTACATGCTTCCCTTTGGTGCCACTTTTAAGAAATACAGTTTCTTACAACTGCTGTGCTGACAATACACAGTTCTATTTTCAGCAAAATCTGAAAGCAGTGATTATTTGGATGTGCTCCTTGACTGTTTTGAGGAGATAAAATGTTGGATGGCTAATAATTTTTTGAAAAACTTCATAACATCACCCCTGGATTACTGTATTTCCTTTTACTGTGAACTGCCTCAAACAACTATTTCTCACCTGTAAATTTTCCAAAATGCTGCAGCAAGGCTTCTTACTGGAACAAAAAAGAAGGATCACATTACTCCAATTTTAACTTTCTGTAAAGTTTAGAACTTATTTTAAAATAGCTGTCTATATCTGGTCTTGCAAATATATCCACACAGAGACGTAAACTTGGAGGCGTGTTTGAATGAGCCATTTTAGGGGGGCATGGCAGAGTCTTAACTTGGATAAAGAATATCTCTTTGGTTTTGAGCCTTTAGTCTTTGCAACTTTCTTCATGCACCAAGAGCTTTTAACACTCCAAAGAGAAAGGAAAAATTTAAATCACATCATACGATCTCTTTAATGTCAGTTTAAGGTTTGCATGCATGTTTCCTATTATACGTTTTATATACGGTACGTACCTTTGGCGCAACTCTGTGCTTTTAAATGTGCTCTCACATTCACAACACGTTTACAGTGTATTGTAAACATTTAAAAAGTTTTTTTTTCTCTGACAATGTTGTAAGTAAAATAAAATAAAATAAAATATTAAGTTTGCAAATTCAGCTTAAATTAAGATCCAATCTACTTAGGACCACTTATGGTTCCACATAATCTAAAGAAAAGTATTTGACAGCGTGTTATACACACACACACACACACACACACACACACACACACACACACACACACACATATATATATATATATATATATATATATATATATATGTGTGTGTGTGTGTGGGTGTGGGTGTGTAATGATGTGTGTGTGTGTATAACACGCTGTCAAATACTTTTCTTTAGATTATGTGGAACCATAAGTGGTCCTAAGTAGATTGGATCTTAATTTAAGCTGAATTTGCAAACTTAATATTTTATTTTATTTTATTTTACTTACAACATTGTCAGAGAAAAAAAAAACTTTTTAAATGTTTACAATACACTGTAAACGTGTTTGACAGTAAACATTAAACACTTTTGATCATTTCTATCTCGTTTATTGATTCATTTACAGGTGTCCTGTTTTTGTCACGTCACACTGTGTTAGCGTCTCTACAGGAAGTTCTTCACAGGATGCTTGAGACGGACTCACCTGCAGCTAGAAACTGGGTGGGAAGTGAAAACTTAAGATTTGCAACAAATATGTTTGTTTTTCAGATACGAAACCCACATTAAAATCAAATCAACAGGGTTATACCCTCTCGGTGCTAGGATAATGTAAAACAGGATAGAAGGTTAGTTACTTGCGGTTTCTCCAGAAGACACCTGCGCGCGCGTCAGTGAGTTTCGCTGTAGGTGAGGACAAAAGGCCGCCTGCGTGACACATGAACGGCAACACAGAGGACTGACAGCGGCCAGTTTGACAAATACATCGTATGACATGGAGCCACTCCAATCTGGGAAAAAAATTCCGGTATGTTTTAAACTGAATATCATTTATTTATGTTTTCTTTTACTCCGCCGTTTCCGTGGTTGTCAACTTCTACATTTTACGATATTAATCTTCTGGTACGTTCTGTACAGGGCTGTTTGTGTTTGGAAGTTTACATAATTATGTGCCTACATTTCTCGGAATATATAGTTCATATACATATATATGCTAGTTGGATAATATATTATTATATATTCTAAAAGTTATTTGTAATCATATATGTATATACAGTACTTCCTACACAGACACAGACACACACACACACACACACACACACACACACATATATATATATATATATATATATATATATATATATATATATATATATATATATATATAATGTATATGTGTGTGTGTATGTATATCTGTATGCTATGATTTGTCTCACTGCGTTTTATATTGTTCAAATTATGATCATAATGTTGTTTCAGTTTCACTTTAATGCTTATACTTTAATTTTTTGAAAAACATTAAAAGTTGTGACTTTATGATTGCCATCTAAAAAACCTGTTTTTCCTATACTAAGAAAAGCTACCACTTGAGTCACATGACCCACACACACTTTTGCTAATGCATACTTGATTGGGGTGGGTTGTTGACGCTGATGAACAAGGTGTTGGTTCAGGATTTAGAAAACAGTTGTCATGTAGTCATACCTGTGAGTTTGGAGTGCTTAAGAGGAATAGCCTGTTTTGATATGGGTGGTTCAAAATTGCTTCTTAGTCATGTACAGTACACTGCGTCCTTAGGGTTGTTACAGAGCATTACTCATTCTATTTGTAACCGTCACATGTAAAAACAAGTGTATTTTACTTGTATTTTACATTTCTCTGTAGGACCATGGCTTGGACCAGGCAGAGGCGTTTCTTCAAGCATCAGATGCAAAAAAGTTGCAGAAGAAGAGGGTATCATTCCGGGCCATCATGACAATAGGTCTACCCACAGCACTGGCAATCATTGCATTAGTAACTGGACTGTTAGTGTGGCATTTCCACTGTGAGTTATTTAACTCCTAAACAAACATACACTCTATTATTATCACCAGTAAACTGTACATTTGAATGATTATGATAAAACTGTAACTCCGTCGTGTCCATTGTTACAGACAGGTATAATGGCAGGGTGAAGAAGATGTTCAGTGGTTATTTAACCATCTCCAGTCAGACGTTCTCAGATGCTTATGAAAACAGTAACACCACTGAATATAAAGAACTGTCTACAAGGGTCTCAAAGCAGGTGAGGTGCTCTTGTTTCTTTGTAATGTTTTCAGTTATTTTTCATTTTCTTTATGTCTACTTAAAACTTTGCTTCATTGTACGTTGTCTTTCAGCTCAAAGGTATATATGGTCAGGTGCGCTTGCTGTCAAAGTACCATGTGGCGTCCACTGTGCAAGGTTTCAGGTAATAATAATTTATATAATTTAGGATTCATTTTACACTATGAATTTCATTGATGTTTATTTGTGTTGTAAGCTCCATTGTCATTTTTTTCTCTTAAGTGAGGGCAGTAATAATGGTATCATCGCTTATTACCTGTCTGAGTTTAATGTGCGGGAGTCCCAAGTATCTGCTGTGGACGAGGCCATGGCATCCCTGGATTGGGGAGAAAATGCAAGGAAAAGCAGGAGGGGGTTTGGTCGCAGGAATGACAATAGCCTTACCATTGACAGCATGACGGCAGGAGGTAAATCTACTGGAAGATTGTTTTACATTACTTGCATAGTTTCAGTCTGTCACCTCTTGTGATCTAACCAGAAAATTCCTTTTAGTCTAGCACTGTTCAGTCTTGATGGTTAACAGTTTCAGATATGTTTTGTGTGCATTACAGCTGTAGATGCTCGGTTAGCTGGCAGAAACCTCAAATGTGAGTTAACAAAACTTTCTTTACATTTAGCTGTTTGTACGTGTTTCTATCGTGGACTCATATTCAACTTGTTCTGTCTTTCAGGGTCCAATAAAAGGTCTCATCATGCTCATGGGAACCAGACTGACATTATCCGGTCTCCAGGTTTCCCCGATTCTGCCTACCTGCCCAACCTTTACACCGAGTGGCAGATTCGGGCCGACCCTGACCACAGGATCAGACTGGAGTTTGACGTCCTAGACCTGGAGAAGGATTGTCGTAATGACTTCATTAAAGTGTACGACTCATTAGCACCATCAGAAAAGCAAGTCATAGCGGAGTAAGTGTTTATACACTCTCGGTCATCCTCTTCGTGGCATGTGTGAGCTGTATCCCGTGACACGTGTTTTAATTGTCTTTTTCGATATGTGGAATCTAACAAATGTGTTCATGCAGGAAATGTGGATATCGCTTACCTGATGAAAAGCTAATTTTCATCTCCTCTGGGAATGTCATGCTGGTTACACTAGTCACAAACGAGGAGAAAAACTTCCCCGGTTTCAGGGCATTTTATTCTCAGATTCCAGACAAAATTCAAGGTAGAGTGTACTGAGGTATAATAAACTCATTAGGGTCCAAAGTTCACTTTCTGATAGACTTTACCTGTAATACACAGATATTTCTTACTTGCCACAAAACTGTATTTATAAAAAAATAAAAAAAAGACATGAAAATAGTTTTTTTTTTTAATGTTTCTTTAGTGAGCATTAATTCTGGATCCTGCTCTTCCTGTGTGTTAAATCAAGCTGTCATAGCCCTATATTTCTGTTAATAATGTCCTGACACATTCTTTAGACTGTGGAGGGAGACTGACAGGGCTCCGTGGGACCTTCACATCACCTGGCTATCCCTCCCATTACCCACCTCAGACTGAGTGTGTCTGGAACATTGAGGTACACTAAAATGATTTACCCTCAGTGTTATTTAATATCATCTTCATCATTGATCTGTTCCTAACATTCAATATAGTAAGTTCTTAAATGTTCTGTCTGACAGGTTCCGTCAGGAAAGCATATCAAGGTGAAGTTTGACAAGTTGTCTATACATAGCCCTGAACAAAACCCCATCAGCTGTCCAACAGACTACTTGGAGATAAACTACAGGTCAGATAAAAGTGTCAAAAGAGTAATCATTGTACTTATACTTGAGTAGATGTTACAAACTAGGAGAAATAAAGAAATATTCCATTTATACCCCACTATTGAAGAGCCTTAAATGAATCAAAGTGACAGTAAAAACATGAAGTTACATTGAATGTTTTCTATTTCAAAGAAAAGATGTGCTTTTGAATTTTCTATTCATAAAATAATCTTTAAAAAAAAGTGTATCACGGTCTCACAAAAATATTAAACTGCACAACCGTTTTTCACATAAATAATAATAAACAAATATTACTGATATCTGAAGGATTATGTAAAGTCTGCAGTAATGACTGCTGAAAATTCAGGAATAAATTGTGTATTACAATATATTTAAATTCAGTGATATTTCACAATAATACAGCTTTTACTGTATCAAATGCAGACGTGGAGAGTCTAAGAAAAAAATCTTACTGAGCCCAAACTTTTGAATAGGCTTTGAATAGAATTATAACTGTCATTTGTTCTTTTATAAATTGATTTAGGATATGTGGGGAGAAGCCACCCAAAACTGTGTACACAATCAAATCAAGCCAAACAACAGTCAGATTTCATTCTGACCTGTCTTACGTGAGCGAGGGCTTTTCTGCCGAGTTTGAGGCCTTTGAACCGACTAATCGTGAGTAGAACCATACTATTTTTCCTACTTCTATTAAAACGCGGTGTTCAAAGCCACAACACCATGACAACAAACATATCTAAAATCGCTTTTCCACAGCCTGCCCTGGGAGATTCCAGTGTGACAACGATCTGTGTGTGTCTCCTGACCTAAAATGTGATGGCTACAATGACTGTGGAGATATGAGCGATGAGAGGGGCTGCTGTAAGTTCATACCATATTACTTGTGCTTAACCTCTGTACAGTTGTTTTCTCGAGTGTCATTTGGTGTTGCATTACATTCTTTACCTATGTATGCAGCATGTAACGAGACTCAAATAAAATGCAAGAACGGCTTCTGCAAGCCCAGTTTCTGGCGGTGTGATGGGGTGAATGATTGCGGAGATAACACTGATGAGGAAAACTGTGGTAAGGATGAAACCAGCACTCAGAATCATGAACAATGGAGCAAAACTGGTAGAAACGATTTCAAGTTGGTTGTTAAATTATCTCTGTAGGGAACTGCAAAGCTCAAGAATTTAGATGTCGAAACAACCGATGCATCCCAGCGCACAAGCAGTGTAATGGCTACAACGACTGTGGCGATGGCTCCGATGAATCCCAGTGTGAGAAATGTGAGAACTTTCAGTCAGGAAATACTGTTGACTGTTTTTTCAATATTTGGCCTTATTTTGACCTCAAAAGTTTATATAGTAAATTAGATAATTATTATTAATATATATCTCTATTGTTTATATATACCGTAATTTCAGTTACTGTAGTCACTTACCAGAACTAAAATTTAACTTGGAGCTTGATAAATATCCCTGCTGCCAACCTAAGCACTAACTATATTAAGTGACTCAATTGCTTCTTTTATATCCAGCCATAGCTGTTCAGTGCTCTGATCTCACCTATAAGTGCAAGAATAACCAGTGTATTAGCAAGCTGAACCCGATGTGTGATGGAGAGACTGACTGTGTGGATGGTTCGGATGAAGCTGAATGTAGTAAGTCCAGAGTTTTTCTGTCTTTCCTCATATATGTCTTTCAGTGATGTTTTTAAACTGTGTTTCATGTTTACTGTAGAATGTGGGACGAAGCCCTACAAGTCCAGCCGTATTGTCGGTGGAAAGGACTCGAATGAGGGAGAATGGCCCTGGCAGGTCAGCCTCCACATGAAAACACAGGGTCATGTGTGCGGGGCGTCTGTTATCAGTAACCGCTGGCTGGTCACTGCTGCTCACTGCGTGCAGGACAGTGAAAAGTTGAAGTGAGTTCTTATGTTGTTTGGCCCTCTCCTCCACTCCTGTTCTGATCCTGACTGAGTGTTTGGTCTTTTGCTAGATATTCCCAGCCTGACCAGTGGGAAGTCTATCTGGGTCTACTTAACCAGGGTGAGACTAGTAAGTCCACCCTTAAACACGTGAAGCGCATCATTTCTCACCCTCACTATGACGCCTTGAGCTACGACAATGACATCGCGCTGATGGAGTTGGACAGCCCTGTAACATTCAGCCAAAGCATCTGGCCCATCTGCTTACCTGAAGCCACACATGACTTCCCAGCAGGCAGATCTGTCTGGATCACTGGCTGGGGCAAACAGAGAGAGGAAGTTGGTAAGTCATCTAACAACCTATGCTACCATTCGAAAGTTTTAAATGTTCATTTTTTTATTTATTTGTTCAAAAAGACACCAAAAACTTTAGACTTTGGACTACGACAGATATTTTCCAGGATTTGTGAAATCACAAATACTGACGAATGGGATGAGACCTAGTTGAGCTGCATCAGAAAGCAATGAGTGTTGTCGGAGACACATTAGCTTTCCTAAGGCAGACGATCTTAGAATGGTTACAATAATTTGAGTTTGTCCAAACCAGATAATGAGAGACAGTACTTAAAACATCAGGTTTGCAGTGAATATCTCGGAAACCTAAAATTGTTAGTAAGTTAATAAAATGTCTTCTCCTTGCTTTAGACGCCGTTGCATCAGTGTTGCAGAAGGCCGAGGTGCGCATTATTAACAGCACTGTGTGCAGCAGGCTGATGGATGATGGGATAACACCACGCATGATCTGTGCAGGTGTATTGAGCGGAGGTGTAGACGCTTGTCAGGTGAAATGATAGATCTTCTGTTTTCTTCACATTCAGATACATGTCATAGCCTTACATTTCTCAGTAACACACAAATAATCCCTAATTCCTCTACCAGGGTGACTCAGGTGGTCCAATGACTTCCACTGAGAGCAATGGGCGCATGTTTCTTGCTGGCGTGGTGAGTTGGGGAGATGGCTGCGGTCGAAGGAACAGGCCCGGCATTTACACACGTGTCACAGAATACCGCAGCTGGATCAGGCAGGAGACCGGGGTATAAGAAATGGTGACAAAAAATGGACTAAAGCAAACAGCATCTACCTGTAGTAAGAGTTATTGAAAATAATTAAGGCATTCATGTTCACTGAGTTTTATTTCAGAAGCCATAAAGATTGCTAAAATCAGGCCAAATGTCCACTAAAACTGTTCTTTGACTTCTGTTTTCCAAGAATATAAAAATGAGCTTACATAGTTTCTTTATCTGTTCGTTATGTTTCTCTATGTATTTACGCTCCTAAAAGAGTTTCATCTATGTTGAATATTCTGTTTTTGAGCTCAAGTGTTGCTCTTGCTGTGGATGAAAAGTATCCGTGCTGCCTTGCTTATTAAGTCATTACAATTTGAGTGGTTCTCAGGGATGTTTTTATGTAATTTTTGGCATAATGTGTTAATCGTTTGTGTTTTATTTTTATTACTTCATAGTTTAATCACCTTTCATACCAAACAGACTTCATGATCAGATCTGTGCAAAAATGTATTTTATGACTAAGTAATAGGAAACAAATTTAGAAATTTCATTTATTCACGCCAGTTGATGCCCTGCTTGAAAGTCATTTTAATTTTAAATATATGCTGATAAAAATATAGAATTTCTGTAAGCTTTGTGTTAGTAGCAGACTAAGTATATTTTGTAAATTTGAAACTTGAAATATGAAAATTTCGTTGAAACAATTGGCAATTTTTTTTTAGATTTTTTTAGTGTTTTTTTTTTCAGTTTTGTTTACACAGTGATTTTTATTTTAGTATTATGTGTATCTGTGATAATTTGTTATAATATTATTTTTTTAATTTCAATTTTTGTTAATGCCCTCTTTGGGGGATTGGCATTCCCATAATGTGCCTTAATGCTTCAGTGGATTCTTTGTTGAACATTAAAATGGAAATTCCAACCTGCTTTGTATTTGCTTATTTTTTTATGTTGTTAATTCAGAGGTTGGTGATATATTTAAAGATATAAAAAGAACAAAACAATTCTAATTGCATCAAATACATTTCGAATATAACAAATTTGTAAACAAACATGTAAATACATTACAAATAAAGACAAGAAGAGGTTATAAAAAAAGTTTATAAAGATTAAATAAAATTTATACCTTTAGCAGATGCTTTTATCCAAAGCATTCAGGCTATCAATTTTTGCCTATCCTGTGTTCCCGGGGATTCAAACCCCCAACCTTGCGCTTGATAACACAATGCTCTAACAATTGAGCTACAGGAGCACAAAGATCAGTGAATACTTTTAATTATCTTAAAGTATGTAATTATTTGTTTATATATTGTACAATGATATATATGTAATGCCTTATTTCCTTTAAAAAAATCCCTTAAATGTAAGGCTTGCAATTATGACATTTCCATGTGTGAAATTTACTGAGAATCAAATTAAATTCATAAGTAAATTTGTATTTTCTTTATGCAACAAATGCCATGTGGATGGCTGAACAAGTGCATAATTGGTTGTGAATACTTTCACAGAAATATTTTCGAAATGGTCATTTACATTGTGTAAACTTGCCTATAGGAAACTCCTGTTTCCTCTAAACACTGAAGCTTGATTTGTTATCATTCTTGTAGCTGCACCAGCAAATGGGATTTCAGCTCACCAAAATGGGCAGAGCGGACAGCCTATCTAGTCAATGCTATCACCCTAGTTTACGTCTCAGTGGATTTAGTGTCCTATTCGAATTAGGGCCCACTCCACCAGAGGAATGGCCTCCTCCTGGACTTAGTCTGTGAGGCCATCAGCTGGTTTTCATTGCTTGCCTTCACTTGGTTTTATAACCTGGACATCCCAGTTCTTCAGGCACAGATCTTGTGTACCTTATCACACTAATCCCTGATGTAAGTGGGGTCCTTGTTGACATTGACCCCAGCCTTGTGACCAGGGTCTCGTTTTTTCTGGGCCTAATGTGCCCTTATTGGCTCATGCTTTTTAAGGGCCCTTAATATGGATGCCCCACGCCTGAATGGAAGTTATTCCTACAGCCCTGTGGAGAGCTAGCTAACAGATTCATTCCTTCTTTCCACCAACACTAGTTGTATTTTTGCTATTGCATTTTACATTGAACCAGAGTCTGTTTTTTGGGGGGGGTTTTATCCGATACCAGATCAGTTTTATACATTTTAAACGAGTCATTTGTGTAGTTAAAAGGAAGAGTAGTATTTAATGGTCTCTTACTAAAAAAAAAAAAAACAACAAAAAAAGAAAGCAAATACAAAGCAAGCTAATTAATATAAGAACAAATTTTTTAACATTTGTTGTGCATTTTAATATTTAATGGTATTTGATGGTTTATTAATTGCATTTAGTATGTTATACTTACAATAAATATATTTGCAGTTTTGTGAAATATTAGCCAAAAGATGTTATGCACGTTTTGGTATAAAGTAGTATTTTTGTTGTAATTACCCGGTTTTGACCAGCAGGTGTCACCAGCGTGTCGTGCACAGATGAAATTGTCTCTGATGTAACACATTTTGTAATACACATTCATTAATATTAAGCAGTAGGCCAGAAGCATTTGAAAAGGACAGTGGGATGTTTAAAGCAATTGGGATCTGAATAGCATCTTTTGAAACAATGCTGTATATTCTAGCAGTTGGCTTATTATCAGTTCTATCATTAATATATAAATGTGAAAATGCAAAAAAAGGAGAAAAGCCATTACTGAACTGGACAAAGCTATTCCCATTAGGCCTACAATAAAACATTTTAACACATTTGCATTTTAACACATCAACAAAAACCTCTGTCAAGGGCCTGTAAAATGTTCTAAGTATTTAAAAAAAAATCCGGATTGGCATATTTGCTAAAACTAAAGGATATTTATTCTCAATATTTGGTCTGTCTAGTCTGAAGAAATATACAGAGTCCTGTTCCTCTAGTCATTTCCTATAAGACTAAGGCATGTTCAGCCTTTCATTTATGTCCTCTAAATGATTTGACTGATCAATAAGCATAATTCTTTCTAGCAATTCTTTTAAAGAATTGAAGAATCTTTAACATTTTTATGTGGCATAAAAGTAGTGATTCTAGCCATAATCTTTCTTCATTATTTTTTCTTAGTTTCAATGAGGTACTAAGAAATGTTCTACGTTTCCCAATTTCATATTCAATAAGTTCCCAATTATTACTATCCTCGTTATTTGCTTTATCACAGAGATTAAGTTGTCATTTCAGCATCTATCTAAGGTATTATTCAATTACGAATTTGGAAATTTAGACAGCATATAAAGTATATGCAATGAATGAAATTTGTTAAAGTGTTTAAGATACAACAAACCAGATCTGTGTTTAAGAATGTTTTGTAACCCCCTATAGTTTAAAGTTTAACCCTCTAGTTTAAGACTCTAGCAATCTAACCCTCTAGACTTATTCCTGTGATTAAAGCTGAGTTTTCAGCAGTCATTACTCCAGTCTTAGGTGTCACATGATCCTTCAGAAATCAATCTAATAGTTTAACAGTGTAATGTTTTGCTTAATGTTTTTGTGGAAATCGTGATGCATTTTTAAAGGATTCTTTGATTAATAGAACGTTCAAAAGTAAAGCATTTATTTAAAATAGAAATATTTTGTAACATTATAAACGACTTTAAAAGAAGAAGAAGTAGACGCTCTCCAGCCCTAAATCCATGAAAAAAAAAAAATTGGTACCACTGTATATTAGTTGGCCTTAACTACTATCTAATTACATTAAAAATTAGTACAATGTAGGCTACTGTACATATTGTGTTCATATTGTGTTGCAAAACACTTTTGCTGCTATTAATGGGTACATTTAGGGACAAGTTTGGTATTATCGTGATAGGTTTAAGGGATGGGTCAACAGTGCAATTATAAATGTTATTACAGAAATTAATTACAGATGTAATTACATGCATGTGTTTTAAAAATATGTATATAATTACAATATAAAAACATGTGTGTGCACAATAAGTGCATTGTATCAAATGGTTATTTTAAATGTAAGTAGTATAAGGCCAGTTAATATAAAGTAGGACCTAACTTAAGAAAAAAGGAAAAAAGTTTAAAATCATGTACACACATTATGAATTAAAATCCAGCCATAACAGCTGTCTGATAAAAATAAAAGTGAGTAACCAAAACATGAATACAGCAAAACTGCTAGACTTGCCAGTGCAATTTTTTTGCACCTTTATGCATAAACCCTCTCGAAAACTCTTGACTGGTATTGTGTAAGTAAGAACACAATAAGACATGAGCTGCTCTGTTTGTCCAAACCAGATAATTAGAGACATTACTTAAAACATCAGGTTTGCAGTGAATATCTCGAAAACCTAAAATTGTTAGTAAGCTAATAAAATGTCTTCTCCTTTCTTTAGTTGCTTTAGCAATGGCCGGTTTATTTGTAGCGGGAAATTAAGGTCCTGCTTGAATATAATATATATAAGCTGTTTTAGGAGGGTGTGGTTGACTCATAACTTTTATAAAGAATATCTCTTTGGATATGAGACTTTATTCTTTAAAACTTTACAGATCCTCTTAATGCACCAAGAGTTCGTAACACTCCAAAGAGAAAGGAAAAAATTGAATTGCATCATATGACCCCTTTAAGAAACTCATTTTTGCATCTTATTTACAATAAATGCTGATTTTTAACTGGGAACATGTAAGTTCTTACAGATACAGCATGTTTTAATTGTACATCAAGCCCAAAATGACAATGTTGACATTGCTAGGACAGTGGTCTTCAAACTAGGCTCCGGGGACCTCCTGGTGCTCACAAGGGAGTGCAAGGGGATCCGTGAAAGAGTTTATAGAAAAATAGTGTAAAAATGTAAAATTAAGTAATAAAAAAAAAAAAAAAAAAAAAAAAAATATATATATATATATATATATATATATATATATATATAAATGGAACTAAATATTTACAAATCACACACACAGATTTCCATTTTTTTATTTTTTTTTGTGGGGACATTTCATAGGCGTAATGTTTTTTACTGTACAAAATATATTTTCTATCCTCTAACCCTGCACTTAAACCTACCTTACTTGGTACATGAAAATATATAGCTGCCTTTTAAATTTTAGGAGGTTGGGGGGTCCCTCCCATGAGGATGACTATGTTTGGGGGTCTGTCGCTTCTAAAACACTGAAAAACAAGGCACTAAAAGACAAGATAGAAATAAGTAATGATGTTATTTTTAGGATAACCCTGACCTCATGACCTCTGACCTCAATCTTGGTGATATCATGACTCGAATCAACATTGGCAAAAAAGCATCTGTTACAAGTGAGAATGATGCTTCTCTTAAATATGAAATGCATTAATTATCGCAGCAGGTGGAAATCGATGTGCTCCGTGTCTGTGCTTTTGACCAGTAGACATATTTGACCTGGCTGGACCTAAGAAGAAGATAAAGGAAGAGAGGAGGAAGAAAAAGATGCGGCCTATAAAAATGGAATCAGAGGAGGTCTGTGATATTCAGATGTGTGAGGCTTCCATGAACCCAGGTCTTGCTGATGTCCCCACTTCTCCTCCACAAAGCGTTAAAGAAGAGTAGGTCTTTCTACTGTACATAAGATACTTTGTACACATCTCTCAGCATTTAAATATCTCATACTAACCCATTTTACTTTTGTACAAAAGGTCCATAGATGATGATAAATTTCTATTATGCAAAGGACTCACTAAGTTGATCAAAAATGACAATAAATCATAATTTCAGAATAATTTCTGAAGAATCATGTGACACAAACTTAAAATCTGAAATATCATGTTTGCAGAAATAGCTGAAGGGAGTTTAATAGTATTTCACTGATCTTGCTGCTCACCCTTAACATGAATTAAGTATTGTCCCGTTTATTTTTGCTCTCAGGTGGAGGAGAAGGTCCAACAGTGGCAGTCATCTCCAGCCAGCACACTCAACCCTTGGTTCTCTTTGGCCCTCTGCTGGTCAGAGTTGGTAGTTTCTGCTCTACAGTTTCTTGCTGGAGAGAGCAAAGGTATACCTGAAACATTTTTTAAATGAAAATTTCCTGAAGCTGTCATTTATTATTTATAAATTGAATTTGAATGATACATGTTGATAGCTGGACTTGTGCTTGATGTCTTTGTTTCCTGTCAGCTGGTGTAATGGCTCTGCCTACTGGCTTCGTACCTTTTGTGGAGTTCAAGGAACTTTCCCAGCAATGGAAATGGATAGGTATGATTTTGAATGGAAACATAGGCTGTTTAAATGTATTGGGTTGCATAATACACTACCATTCAAAAGTTTGCGCTTGGAAAGTAAATTTATTTTGATAAATAAAAATGCAATCAAAACAGTAATATTTTGAAATATTATGAGAATATAAAATGTTAATATATTTTAAAATCATTCAGAATTACAGACATTCTGATATACTGATCTGGTGCCCATGAAACCTTTTTGGTTATCAATGATGTAAAAAAAAATCGTGCTGCTTAATATTTTTGTGGAAAAGGTGATTTTTTTTTTTGGATGGGGTTATGGGTTCAGGATACATTTGTGGACAAATATAAATTAAATGCTTTTACAAAAGTGATATTCTAACTGCAATGTGCAAAACTAATCTGTATGACTTTTTAAAATTACTTTTAAGAATCAAGAATTCATTGCATTAATCAAAGTGACTAATGAATTATTGCAGAATAATAGCAATTAGAAAAAGTCTTATTGAACAGTTGTGTGCCCTCCTTTGATAAAAAGGTTAGAACATAACTTTTGTAAAAGCATTCCATCTTATTTGTGTCTACAAAACACATTTTTAAATGAGTGTCTTTCAGATGAAGGGGCTTTTAGATCCATCCATCCATCATCTTCCGCTTATCCGGGGCCGGGTCGCGGGGGCAACAGTCTAAGCAGAGACGCCCAGACTTCCCTCTCCCTAGCCACTTCCTCCAGCTCTTCCGGGGGGACCCCGAGGCGTTCCCAGGCCAGCCGGGAGACATAGTCCCTCCAGCGTGTCCTAGGTCTTCCCCGGGGCCTCCTCCCGGTGAGACGTGCCTGGAACACCTCCCTGGGAAGGCGTCCAGGAGGCATCCGAAATAGATGCCCGAGCCACCTCAGCTGGCTCCTCTCGATGTGGAGGAGCAACGGCTCTACTCTGAGCTCCTCCCGAGTGACCGAGCTTCTCACCCTATCTCTAAGGGAGCGCCCAGCCACCCGACGGAGAAAGCTCATTTCGGCCGCCTGTATCCGGGATCTTGTCCTTTCGGTCATGACCCACAGCTCATGACCATAGGTGAGAGTAGGAACGTAGATTGACCGGTAAATCGAGAGCTTTGCCTTACAGCTCAGCTCCTTCTTCACAACGACAGACCGGTACAGCGACCGCATTACTGCAGAAGCTGCACCGATCCGTCTGTCAATCTCACGTTCCATCCTTCCCTCACTCGTGAACAAGACTCCAAGATACCTGAACTCCTCCACTTGAGGCAGGAACTCTCCACCAACCTGAAGTGGGCAATCCACCCTTTTCCGACTGAGAACCATGGCCTCGGACTTGGAGGTGCTGATTCTCATCCCAGCCGATTCACACTCGGCTGCAAACCGTCCCAATGCACACTGAAGGTCCTGGTCTGAGGATGCCAACACGACAACATCATCCGCAAAAAGCAGCGACGAAATCGTATGGTCCCCAAACCGGACACTCTCCGGCCCTTGGCTGCGCCTAGAAATTCTGTCCATAAAAATTATGAACAGAACCGGTGACAAAGGGCAGCCCTGCCGGAGTCCAACATGCACCGGGAACAGGTCTGACTTACTGCCGGCAATGCGAACCAAGCTCTTGCTCCGGTCGTACAGGGACCGAACAGCCCTAAGTAGGGAGCCACCGACCCCATACTCCCGGAGCACCCTCCACAGGATGTCGCGAGGAACACGGTCGAATGCCTTCTCCAAGTCCACAAAACACATGTGGACTGGTTGGGCAAACTCCCATGAACCCTCCAGCACCCTGGAAAGGGTATAGAGCTGGTCCAGTGTTCCACGACCGGGACGAAAACCACACTGTTCCTCCTGGATCCGAGGTTCCACTATCGGCCGAATTCTCCTCTCCAGTACCCTGGCATAGACTTTTCCAGGGAGGCTGAGAAGTGTGATCCCCCTATAGTTGGAACACACTCTCCGGTCCCCCTTCTTGAAAAGAGGGACCACCACCCCGGTCTGCCAGTCCAGAGGTACTGTCCCCAACCGCCATGCGATGTTGCAGAGGCGTGCCAGCCAAGACAGCCCCACAACATCCAGAGACTTGAGGTACTCGGGGCGGATCTCGTCCACCCCCGGTGCCTTGCCACCGAGGAGCTTTTTAACTACCTCGATGACTTCAGCCAGGGTGATGGACGAGTGCCCCTCCGAGTCCCCAGCCACTGCTTCCTCAACGGAACACAAGTCGGTGGGATTGAGAAGATCCTCGAAGTATTCCTTCCACCGCCCGACGATATCCCCAGTTGAGGTCAACAGGTGCCCATCTCTACTGTAAACAGTGTTGGTAGGGCACTGCTTCCCCCTCCTGAGGCGTCGAACAGTTTGCCAGAATCTCTTCGAGGCCAACCGATAGTCCTTCTCCATGGCCTCACCGAACTCCTCCCAGGCCCGAGTTTTTGCCTCCACGACTACCCGGGCTGCAGTCCGCTTGGCCTGCCGGTACCTGTCAGCTGCCTCCGGAGTCCCACAAGCCATCCAGGCCCGATAGGACTCCTTCTTCAGCTTGACAGCATCCCTTACTTCCGGTGTCCACCACCGGGTTCGGGGATTGCCGCCTCGACAGGCACCGGAGACCTTACGGCCACAGCTCCGAGCAGCCGCAGCGACAATGGAGGTGGAGAACATGGTCCACTCGGACTCAATATCTCCAGACTCCCTCGGGATCCGGTCGAAGCTCTGCCGGAGGTGGGAGTTGAAGATCTTTCTGACAGGGGGCTCGGCCAAACGTTCCCAACAGACCCTCACAGTACGTTTGGGTCTGCCGAGTCTGTCCAGCTTCCTCCCCCGCCATCGGATCCAACTCACCACCAGGTGGTGATCAGTTGACAGCTCCGCCCCTCTCTTCACCCGAGTGTCCAAGACATATGGCCGAAGGTCTGATGACACGACCACAAAGTCAATCATCGACCTCCGGCCAAGGGACTGTGAACTGTCACCTTATCGTGGTGGAGAGGTTTGAGTACCCGAATGATCCTGGGAGCTATGTTGTCTGGGGCTATATGCTCCTGGTAGGGTCTCCCAAGGCAAACAGGTCCTTGGTGACGGGCCAGACTAAGAACAGTTCATAAAACCCCTTATGGCAAAATTAAAATCAAGGACCGTGACGTCGCCCGGCATGGCGCAGCCGGGGCCCCACCCTGGAGCCAGGCCCGGGGTTGGGGCCCGTATGCGAGCGCCTGGTGGCCGGGCCTTCCCCCATGGGGTCCGGCCGGGCTTAGCCCGAAGGAGTGACGTGGGGCCGCCCTCCTGTGGGCTCACCACCTGCAGGAGGGAGCGTAAGGGGCCGGTGCATAGAGGATCGGGCGACAGTCGAAGGCGAGACCCCCGACGACCCGATCTCTGGACACGGAATCTGGCTTTAGGGACGTGGAATGTCACCTCGTTGGCGGGGAAGGAGCCTGAGCTTGTGCGGGAGGTCGAGAGGTACCGACTAGAGATAGTCGGGCTCACCTCAACGCACAGCTTGGGCTCTGGAACCACACTTCTTGAGAGAGGCTGGACTCTCTACCACTCTGGAGTTGCCCATGGTGAGAGGCGGAGGGCTGGAGTGGGTTTGCTAATAGCCCCCCAGCTCAGCCGCCATGTGTTGGAGTTCACCCCGGTGAACGAGAGGGTCGCTTCCCTGCGCCTTCGAGTCGGGGATAGGTCTCTCACTGTCGTTTGTGCCTACGGGCCGAACGGCAGTGCGGACTACCCGGCCTTCTTGGAGTCTCTGGGAGGGGTGCTGGAAAGTGCTCCAACTGGAGACTCCGTCGTTCTACTGGGGGACTTCAACGCTCACGTGGGCAGTGACAGTGACACCTGGAGGGGCGTGATTGGGAGGAACGGCCCCCCTGACCTGAATCCGAGCGGTGTTCTGTTATTGGATTTCTGTGCTAACCACGGTTTGTCCATAACGAACACCATGTTCAAGCATAAGGGTGTCCACCAGTGCACGTGGCACCAGGACACCCTTGGGCTTTTAGATTAAATATGTAAATTCATACATTTCATACTCTGGTTCATTCATGTACATCAAAACCCCCAGTAGTGTGCATTTCTTCACACTGATATGTACAGGTCCAAGTCAAGAAGAGACAAAGATCTAAGTGCCCTGTGCCAGGTATGGCTGGAGTCAAAGGATCATGTGATTGTCAAGGTAGTAAACGTCTTCTATGCTTTCTCACAAAGATGTAGTGGCACACTTGCTGATTTCTGTTTCTGTTATGTTTGTTTTACAGCAAGAGGGAGAGGAAACCGCAGAGCTCACTCCTCCAACACCCAGAGTGTGAGTTTGTCAGTGGATAACCGTGTTTACTTAACCATAAGTGTCATACTTGAACAACAACTCCTTTGTCTTTTTAGTTGCGACTGGTGCACATGTCAGTTTTTTATGCTGTTTTTTTCCTGTTCTTTATTAGGTGGACTGAGTATGTGGTGAGGCCTAGTACAGGAGAGGAGAGGCATGTTTTTCAAGAGCAGGTTAGTACTTGGGTCTCACCTACCCTAAAAAGGCATGCTGTCAAACGCATTTTTTTACATTGTTGTACCGCTTGTGGAACGTAGTCTGTTATTATTCTTTCAGTCAATGGAGTGTTTGTGTTTTTTAGGAGCAGCAGCGTTATGATCAATATAAACACAAAACAGCGCGGAAGCCCCTCACGGATGACTGCCGTGCACAAACAAAACACAAACTAAAACCCAGGCCTGGTCCTCTCTCATCCTTCACTGTCATCGCTCCTGTTTTATATCCTTCCATCTCCTCCGTGGGACTCGAGACGGGTGAGTCGAGCAGGTTTCGCTCATTTCTCAATCACTCCACCGGCCTCGTTCCATTCCCACGGCTCTCGGCCCCGCCCCACTCATCACAGTTACTTATTAAGATCCTTTTTTCTTCCCAATTTCTGGTGTTAGTTCCTCAAAATAATTACAGTTATCAGGGATAGTTCACCAAAATAAGAATTCTTCTGTCTTTCCTTACCCATTTCTCTAATTATTATGAAAAGAATGGTCAGTAGGAAAGGAAGTTCAAATGAGTTTGGAATGACAAGAACCATGGGAAAGTCAGATTTGAATGGTCTTGAATTAAAAAATGTTCTGTTTGCAAAAAACAGTGCGAGATGCTGCTGCCAGGCTTCCTAACGGAGAAGGTACTAGAGCTGAGATTTGTGAATTACTCAAGGACTCCCAGTTCTTGGCCCCTGATGTCACCAGCGCTCAGGTCAGATGTGTTTTATGCTGCCGTATTTACTGTTTTAACACATTAGTCATTGTAACACTTAACTCATTTTGTCCATTTTTAGGTTAACGCGGTGGTGAGCGGTGCCCTCGATCGCCTGCACTACGAAAAAAGACCCTTGCGTGAAATACGACATCGGCCGCAAGCTGTGGATCTACCTCCACACGGACCGGAGCCAGGAGGAATTTGGTGAGCAACCCTGGCTGTAACCAGTACATTTACATAAAATCAAAAAGGTTTCATTGCCACAGGCAGATTGTGGATCAGTATGTGTGCTTGCTGTCACACTTCACTACAGAATCCCATTTATATTGCCGACAAGTAGAACAGGTTTTGTATTTGGAGAATAGCAGGCTGTATCATGTTTCCATATGCTGCAATTAGTAAATATGAACCTGCAAATCAGACATGACAGGATGGTACCAAAACCAGTGTAATTTTAGTATTACTTATGTACTATTGTATTTTTAACAAATAGCTTTTGTTTTTATATTTTAAGTTTTCATTTTTTAAGTAATTTTGTTAATTTTAATAGTTATTGTTTTTATATGTATATATATATTTCTAAATAACATTTGTTTATTTTTATTGCAGTTATAGTCATTGTAGCATTTCATCTTAAACTTACAAATGTTGCCTTGGCAGTTAACTGAAATTTTAAAATAGTAAATTGTTCATCATATATTTATACATATATATATATATATATATATATATATATATATATATATATATATATATATATATATATATATATATATATATATATATATTAGCTTTATTTAAATTATCATGTTGTGGTTAATAACAACACTGCAACAAACAAGCTGGAATTTGGCCATTTCTCTGAGACATAGCCCTGCGC